>NC_072785.1:12815204-13115204 GCF_022539595.1 Amphiprion ocellaris
AATGCTGAAGGCTGAACAATTCGGCTCGATTGTGATGCGCCGTAAGTGAGAGACAAGACTTGACACTGAACACCTAGTTGATTCATTTTCTTTCTTCGTCATCGGGACAGTTAGGCGTAAACATATTACAGTGTTTACAGCAAACGATTACAAGGGTACTTCAAAAAGTTCTCGGCATCACCAAAACATTGTAAAAAAAAGATTGTTCTAGCAGTAATTTTCAGCGTAGTTTCCTTTAACTTCAGTGCACTTTCTTCACTGATAGTCAAGCTTTGCTATCCCTACAGGAAGAAGGTCACATCTTGAGCCTCCAGATACTCTCAGTAGGGATGCACCCATCCACATTTTTTCACTTTCGATCTCCATCTGAACGGTTTGATCATCAAGTACGATGAAGTTAAGCAACTTCTTGGTAATCCCTTTGTCCCATCCCATATGTTGTGGGGAACATCTTCCTTTGAGGAACAAAAAGTCTTGAGCAAATTAATGCCAATCATTAATGTCAGTCAGTGATGACAAGATGGAAACATTACTGTGTGTCTGAGTGTTCACCTGCTACTGCCTTACCTTCTTCCTGCCTCCTATGTTCTTTCCACCTTTAAATTTTCAACCCTTCTTAAATTTTCCCTCTCCAGTAATTCCTCCTTCTTCCTGTTGTCCATCCTTATACTTTTATCCCCTTTGTGCTTTCTTTTTCTTCCCAGACATTCTTCTTTCGTCCTGGCCTGTGTGTGGTATGTGGTGTGATGAGTGCAATGACAAATCCGTGGAGCACTCTTCTAAAGTCAGGGTACGAGTGTGGTGGACAATGTTGATGGATGTGGAGTGAATGGACACAGCAATCAGACAACAGACTCCTGTATACAGTTATACACCCTGACCTCCTCCCTAAACTTCTCCTTCATTTTCCTCATAATGAAGTGGATAAAATTCTTTCGCACTGTGATGCTTAAACTGATGCTGTTTAGGGGTACTTTCTATATTAACTGATGCTGTTATTTGTCTTAGAAGGACAGTCTCTTTTGACAATCTTAAACTTCCAGACCTGTTGAAGTAATCAAGATCTGATCGTTAATAGGCAACACGTGAAACACAACTCCTTCTGCAGAGTTGTCTTCCTCAGGCTTATGGCAGTTTTTTCTTTTTTTTGAGATCAAATTTGACAGTTTGATTTCTTGTGCGTCTGCTTCACATTGTGATATAGCAGTTAGCTACTTGTCCTTTGACGACAGATTTCTCTCATTCATTTGATACTAATTTGTGATGCTTGTGGGTTATGAAATGACTTTGTGTGGCAATATGAAGGTTGAATTTCTCACAAAATGTATGATTAATATTTCTTGAAAGTTGTCATTTATAAAGTTAACACATTTTTACATGTTTTGTGAGAACATTTTACACTACATCATATAAGGTAGTCATCTCTGCCTCAGCACACTGTCTTTAGGTGGGTGGGAATGAATCTGAGTGGCTGTGACTTAGAAAATCAGCGTGTACATTCACCAGCCACTTTAATGTTAACACAAAAAGCTAATCAGCCAATCACATGGCCGCAACTCATTGCGTTTAGACATGTAGATGTGGTCAAGACAACTTGCATCTTCTGATGGTTACTTCCAGCAGGATAATGCATCATGTTACAAAGCTCAGATCATCTCAAACTGGTTTCTTGAACATGACAGTGAGTTCACTCCACAGTCACCAGATCTCAACCCAGTAGAACCTTTGGGATGTGGTGGAACGGGGAGATTGACATCATGGCTGTTCACCCGACCAATCTACAGCAAACTGTGTGACGCTATCATGTCAGTATGGACCATTCTATTTCAACACCTTGTTAAAAGTATGCCACAAAGAATTAAGGCAGTTCTGCAGGCAAAAGGGGGTCCAATCTTTTACTAGCAAGGTGTACCTAATGAAGTGGCCATTGAGTATATTTGTATTTCTCTATTTCTGATCAAAGTGCAGATTGCATGAACCCAGGTCTAATCATCTAGTCAACATTCATCCTAACTATGGAGCTATGGTGGAGAGACTTCTCTGCTTCATGTAATGTGGTTGTGTAAGGTGCTCACTTTAGAGAGGAGGATTATGTTCACAGAGCTATGATGGAGCTATGGATGGGTTGTGTAAACCTGGACTGCTGTCTTCAGTGCACACAGCTGCCTCAGCTCCACCATCAGCTACTGCTTCTGGTACCAGCATCCGCTAGAGAAAAGATCACAGATCAGACTAAAATCACAAACTGTGCCCTTTAGGTCTCATTTTATATTTACAGACTTCTAAATTTGATAGCTTTCTCTCTCTGTTCTTTTTGGCACTGCAGAACTAGTGTCAGTTTATGGAAAATCAGCCAGATATGACTGATACCACTGATCCTCGCACAATAATTTCTTTAATGGGCAGGCATCAGTACTCCTGCCAATACTGAACAGCCAATACAAATTTTGTTATTTTCTGATATATATGTGAATTTTACAGCACTGCAACATTAGCTAATGTCACTCATCTGCTCTGCTGTCTCCTGGTTCTCCCTCCACCACCAATTTCATTTCTCACCGAAGGCTGATATTTCTCCTCATCCTTTTGCTCTTGGTCACTTTGACATCCAGCAGGCTTATTAAGAAGCTGTGGTCTGTCATATGTGCATGAATATATGTAACATAGTCTGACTCACTGCATGTAGGCTGCAGGTATGAAGCTTTATCCTCTCCCTCTACCATGTACATGCTACAGAAATGTTTCAAAATCAACTTCGCTATGGGAAACAACAACAAGAATCTCCATGTGGCAATCACCCACACTGAAAATTGTAAAAAAGAAGTTTTGCAGAGGATTTGGATGGTGCAGTTAAGGTAGCCCTGCTAGTTTTTCAGTGGAATATCCATTTGAAGAAAGATGAAAGAGTGTGTGTCATTTTGACATATCGATATAGTCTTTTCTTCACTGTATCGCCCTTCCCTTAAATCATCCTGTAGCTTTTCCAACTATTATTAAACCCCTATCTTTCTTCTTGTGGATGCCTAGGAGACTGGCGAGGAATTTTAAAAGATGATTGTCCACTGCGCCATTTTTTGTTTGTTGCCTAGTAACAGTGTTCATTCATTACTAAGTGTAATTAACACTTTGAATTGTATTATCCTAAATGTATTCCCATGCCCCGAATATGGCTTTACCAATTAAAACTGAAGAAAGCGTTAGCAGCATTACAATTAAATACTTACTTAGGGTCCTAGGTGGTTTCAGTGATCCATGCTGGCAGTGATCTGCTGAACCCAGTTAAACACTAAGAGCTCATAAGGGACAATGTAAAAAAAAACTTAACTGATTCAATTTGCTTCTCTAGCCAGGTGAAGAAGACAGAGCTAATATCCTATGAGGCTACTATTATGTGTAGCTATTATATATAGCTGTGACAGTGACACATACAGACACTGGTGTATGTATTAACTCTAAAAGTCCCAAAAGAAAACAAGTCAAGTACAATTAATACGCCCTGAAGGGTCTGAGTGGATGATCACAGTTACAATCCATAAGGGATGCTGTAAGGAGTAAAACAAGTACAAGGAGGCAGTGGTGATTTCATTTGTCAACTGGCATTTTATTGGTTGGGGCCTCACAGAACAGTAGGCATGAGTACAAGCGTACACCAAAGAGGTTTGAGAGTGGGGCTGTCACTACACACCAACGGCTGCTCAACAGTCACTCACAGTCAAGTGATTTTTTTTTTGTGACTTCGGAGGCAGGACAGTGGTCGATAAAGCCATTCCTACGACTGGTCTGACTAATCACAGGGATTTCTGACCCTATTGCAGTGGTGTAATGACTACTCAGATCTTGTATGTGAGCAGACTAACATTACAGCAGTGTAGGAATGCTCTGTTACAAGCAAAAGTCTTGCATTTTACTTGCAAGACTATTTTTTAAAATCGATTTTAAAGTACAGAAGTATAATACATATACCTCAAAATTGTACTTAAGTACTGTACTTGAGTTACTTTACATCACTGTCTTCTGACTTATTTCTAGAAATCTCTGAGAATGTTTAGCTGTTGAATGATTATGATGAAGTTCCCTTCCTGATGTCAGCAAGTGCTGGCATTTGTCACATTTTGTTTAGTTACTGTTATCTGTCTGTGTTGTATAAGCAGTAGCAAGTTAAATGGTTATAATGATCTATATAATGATTCTTCATTTTATATAGAAAAAGGTACCTTTCACTGCTCTGTCCAGCTATAGGGACCTACATTGTTGCACAATATTAAATAGTAACAACAAAAAGCTGCCAGTCTTCAACAAAATTTGATTTTACAGTCAGTTGCAGCGATCACCAATTCGCTAAAATCATATAACCAATGCAAAGCCTGACAAGGGTTATAAGTACGTGGAAAGAGTAGGAATCCTCGTCAGAACCCGGTGCTCACTGGACCATAGTTATGTATAAGTAGCAGAAATGCTTCTTTGTGAGGATAGTTTTCCACTTACACATACTGCTTCCTGCATTCGTGTCACATGCATGCAGTAGTTTTTTTGTTTGTTTTTTTATGTGCATGGGCTTTAAGACAATAGATTTGACCAACTAATGGCTCAAACCTTAACCAGATAAAGAATCACAAAGTAAGGAAGACTAAACTAGACAACCGAGAACAGACGAGAAGTTAATACACAGTTGTACGTTTTTATTGGATGGCTGACACAACCACACAGCCATAAATTCTGCAAAATCAAATCGCATTAATCCATACATGACAGGAAGCTGCAAACAATGTGAGTTCTGCTGTTTCTACGGTGGTCTGTACAAGCAGCAAGAAACAATGTTGTTTTTGAAAAAGGCTAGTTAGTCAGCTTTTATGACAAGCCTATTTCATCACCAGTAACGAATGTGAAACAACTTACCAATTATGATTTCACCCTGTCCCTGTGGTTTTTTGATGGTACCAGAACAGAGTGGAGCTTTGACTGAGTTCTGGCAGGGTTTGATGGTGGCCCAGGTAAAAAAACTGTTCCCCTCATTGTCTTGTAGTGTTGTGATATTCACAAACAATACATTCCCTGACAGGAAATATATGTTCATCATTCACTGTGCTTCACAGAATTATTTTTCTTCATCCACTTGTCTTGTCAGGCATAAGATTTGAAAGTTGCTTTCTCTACTGACTATGGCCAGTGAGACTAGTGAGGATTGTAAGGGAGTGCTGTGTTCCTATACTTACGAATCAAATATACATCGATCAGGCAAAACATTAGGTGTTAGGTGGGGGTTGCTTGATCTGCAGTGTTTAGGTGAGTGGTAGATGTCAGGACTCAAGGTTTTTCAGAGAACATTGCATTATAACAAGATGATCAGTGTTATTCATTTCACCTGTCAGTGGTCATAATGTTGTGGCTGATCGGTGTATGCCTGCAATGAACAAGCTATGAGAGAATAGTTGGTACGCTGATTTGAACAGGACAGAGCCGAAGGACTGACCACGTTGGTGAGTGGGTAAATGAAAGCTACCTCTCAGTCACGACTGAGAAAGAGATGCATTGAACTGGAACCTTGGTTATGGCTGAAATTCACCTTCTACTGGTGTACTTTAGCCTACATGCACAGCGACCACTGAACAAGTCAGTGAACAAATCCTAACATATTTTTAGCGACCTGATTCAAACAAACTGTGTCCCAAAAATAATCCTTTTGTCCATCATTCCTACCCTGGGGACCAGCAGCAGAGTTTGAACTGGCTGCAGCAGTGAGCTTGTATGAGAAACAGAGAATGAGGAAGGGCATAGAGGACTAGATGCAGAATAGACCTGTGCTTTCTTATGCTTCCAGCTTTTTTGTCCTTTACACTTACACTGATCAGGCACAATATCAAAACCACTGACAGATGAAGCAAATAACACTGATCATCTCATTACAACCCACTGTTCTTCTGGGAAAGTTTCAGTCTTAGCATTCATGCATAAGTTAGTTTGACACGAACCACCTACTTAAAGATTTTTACACACTCCAATGGCAGCAGCCTTCTCCAGCGGGACAATATGCCCCACCACACTTCACAAACTACTCAGGAGTGGGTTGACAAGCATGACAATCTAATTCATCCAAACTCCCTGGGTGCAAGTCCTATTGAACATCTGTGGGATGCACAGGAACAAGCCCAATCCACAGAGGCTCCACCCTACAACCCATAGAACCCAAAGCATCCCCTTTTCCAGAGCAAGAGGTCCCCTGACATTGACCCAGAACTATTTAGGTGGCACAAGCAGCATCTACACCATATAAGGCAGCTATTACGACTGACTGGAGTATTTCTATGTGTCTTTTCTTCCCCCGTTTTTCTTTATCCATTCCTCTCTCATGGACCTTCTCATTTGTTACAATAAAATCTGCCTCTCATTTATGCACTATTTCCTCCTCTAAACTCTGTCTAACTGCTTGTTACCTCGTCATATCTCGCTGCCATTACACCATGTCCCAGAAGTTTGTTCTCCACAGAAAAACAAAGCTCAAAGACTGAATATGCAACATAATCATTTTATTCAATAACCAGAATTTCCCCTTTCATTTTGATCATGGCCTTCAATCTTTCAGACACAGCCCCACTCCCACTCCCACTCCCACATAGCCCTAGAGTTGAGCTGTTCATGGTGGTTGTTGGTGGACTGGTAAAGATATGTGACTGTTCAGTATTCCCCAACAGTTCTCAACTGGGTTGAGTCAGAGGAGTTTGGTGGCCATTCCTCCTTACGTAGAAAGCCAGGTAGATGCTCAGAACACTATTGCTGAGTCATACGGCCAGTGTGAGTAGCGGCACCATTTTGCATAAATACCAATTCCAAACGTCTGGATTCCTGATGTAAGAAGAGGTTTACACATCTGTTAACGGACAATTTCGAGGAGAAGCAGTCTTGAGCAAGTTATTGACAGTTATATGCTTTTGTTTCATTTGCAAAATAGAACTAAAAATTGATGAAAGTGTAACACAATCAGCAATCAGTCCTGTTAGTCCTGCATCAATATTTACACAGTGAAGCATCAAACAAGAGGCTGAGGAAGTGTGTCAGGTGGATCTGCAGAAAGGAAGCAAAATTAAAATGAACTGTTATAGGGAAAATAATCACGGATTTTTATAGTTGCAATCTTCAAAGAAAGGCGACTGTCAGCCCTGCAGCTGCTCATAACACATGCAAGTGTTTATGAGTGCATATAAGTGTGTTTTCCCTATCAGGTGTGTAATTGCAGAGCCGTCAGTGGGAGTTACAATGTCATCAAATTCACTGCAGTAGGTTTGGCAGCACACAGAGAAAACCCTACATCGACACACAAACACATACTGAAAGGCTGTACACAGCTAACTGCAGTACTAGTGTGTGTGTGTGTGTCTGTGTGCGTGTCTGTGTTTCAGTGACAAACTGTCATTTGGCTGTCAAGTCTGTGCAGATGACTCACAAACAGAGATACAAACAAACAATAGGTGTAGTGGGTCGTCACGATGGAACTGACAAGGTCAATGACAAGTGGCAACTCAAATCTCTCACTGTCTGCTTTTCTCTCCTTCTTCTCTCTCCGTCTCTCTGTTGGATTCCCTTCTGTGTGATAAAATTGGACGCTGCTGAGTGTGTGCATAATCCAGTGTGGCTCTCACACGAAGGATGGAGAACAGAGAGCTATTTTGACCTTGAAGAAAAACAAGCAAAAGTAAAAGAAGACATTGTACTCATCAGAATTAAACCGTTGTTGTCCGACTGAATGCATAAATCTACACGTGTGGCTTCATACGCACAATTAAAGAAAGAGTTTGATATAGAATTAAAGCCAGTGACGTTTTCAGTTAAGCTGCGCCTCAGGGTCTCAGACAGGTACATGAGTCACAGAATCCCTGAGGAGAAAGAGAGAGCAGTGGGGATGGTGCTTTTTCACTTATGCCACTTTGATGCTCTTTTGATGTGTGCAATATCTATATATGATGAGAAAAATAAAGGAAGACTGCACTGTAAAAGATTCATGATATTGAAAGTTTTTAACAGTTATTTTATGTAATATTTTTACTAAATAGATTTTGTGAAGTGGCTCAGGTGACAGAGCAGGTTGTCCACTAATCAACAAGGTGGCCGGTCAATTTTTTTACTTACTTTTTAAAAACACATGCACTAAATATTAAAATATTTGGCTGCAAGACTAAAATATACATCAATCTCATACAATGTTGACACCTCTTTTGTGGAGGTAAACAATGAGAACAAATGCAGACTAAATAAATAAATAAATAAATAATTTTTTTTAAAAAAATGAGTGAATGAATTGTTTTACATTGTTTGGTTGGATCAACTTACTGAGCTCCACCTACTGATTCTGTCTTATCAAACTGTCAAAATCCCAACAGGTCTTCATTTTCCCAGCTAATGATCCAGGCTTGATTGTTAGTAATAACCATGTACTCACCAATCTGAGTTCCCCCAAAATAGGTTGAATCTGAGCAGAAACATTTTTGGCTACAGTCGAGCATCAAATGGTCACACACTGACGTCTGTGGAGGGATCTGTGACCAATTTTATGCCAGACAGACCATTATGTACTTGTAGATGTGGAAAATAGCACCAGCCTCACTGTCCCGTTTCTGCTTCTGCTGGATGACAGTTTCCTTAATGATTCAGCTCTGCTTACTGTGGTTCCATAAATCCTCAAGAGAGACAGACTTTCCTATGATACACTGCATGACTATTTGTCTCCAGGTGCCCCCGATATTTTTTCAAAAAGCCTCATTAAAAGACTAAGGTAATTGTATTGACTTACTGAAGCTGGTGAAACAGACACTAGACAATGTGTGATTTTGTGATTTCAGCCTTCTAGTCAGTGTTGGTTAAATGAAGGACTTGTATCTCAAGATTTTGTTCTCAAGAGAAGAATTAGATCAACAGGTAAATTCCTGCAATTTTCAAATCAATAAACAAGATGCTCATTGTAATCTAAAGGTCAGTGTTGGAATCAATACCAGTTATCAGCCACCCTTCCTAATATATTGGTCACCAGCTGGATTGTGACAGAAAAAAAAGGTTGAGGATGCAAGCATCTGTTTCAGTATGTCTAGACCACGCTCAATGGACATTTGTTTGTGACAAGTTTCGGGTAGAACTTCTTTTGAGAGGAGGAAGCCAATTGAATTGACAGTCCTTGGGTTTCTGATTGAGATGCTCAGTGAGTTGCATCCTGAGGTTTCCAGGCATACCCAAATGGAAGGTAGCCCAAAACCAGAATATCCTAGAGGAAATAAGCTGGCCCGCGAATGCCTTTGAATTCCTGGAAGAGCTTGGTAATGTAGCAAGGAAAAAGGACTTTTAGACTACTCTGGTTGGCCACACCTGTAATTAGGAAAAGATGGATCAAGAGTGAGATTCCTATTTTATGCCTTATATTTCGGAAGAAGCTTGGAGAAGCTGTTCATTTTAAAGGTGTGAGTTGAGGTGCTTTGGTGTTCTGATTGGGATGCTTTTCTCTCAAGCTATTCTGGGCATATCTAGCTTGGAGGAGAAATCTTTCCACAGAACATATGGGAAGATTTTTATATCGTATCTGGTCGGGAAAAGACTGTTGACCCCTGGGAGAAGCTGGGGACCGTCGCCTCAAAGAAGGACTTACTCTGAACTACTACTCTGTTTAAAAGGCTGCAAGATAAAAAAAAGTGACCCTTCCTCCTTCCTTGTTATGAAAGTGTCTCTCTGTTTAATAACTGCCATTAAACTTTGTGAACTGATTGACCCTCAGCCAAGAAACTGTAAAGCTTTGAAAGTGATCCCAATATGGTTGAAAAAACTAAATCTGCATCTTATAGGCTGTTTTCGGTGTAAAACTAATGTGGCCTAATATTAAATGAATGGTAATGTATAATCATTGGAGGAAAGCCCTGTAAATATTTAAGATGATTTCAAGTGGAATAGAGTTCATGCATGTAATTTTATATTATCCATCCATCCATCCATCCATACAAACTCTACACAGAAGGGTCGCAGGCCCAGGCTGGGACACGAACCAGGGATCTTTTAGCTGTGAGCCAGCAATCCTAACCACTGAGCCACTGTGCAGCCTGTAATTTAATGTACTGCCAATCACTGTTCCCTCTAAGCTGTGCGCGTGCGCAATTGCGCACTGCTGACACGGTCTCCGCGCACAGAAAATCTGCGCTGCGCACAAAAAAAAATCCAACCTAAATTGTAAATAAAATAAACACGTAATAATTCATTCTGTGCTATTTTTCAGTGTGAGTCAGTGAGTGACCAGTGACTGGCTGCTGCAGCCAATGATGCGATTCACATACGTATTTACCATAGACTGTATATAATGATATTTACGCAGCTAATCAACGTCAGACGTCCTTATGTGCAGCCTCCTTGTTCTCATAGATATGAATGAGTAGATAGGACACGCCCCTTTGAGCTGCGTACTACGGCGAGGCTAAGCTAGTGGGGGCAATTCAGTGCATTCCGTTGATATAGACGGCGTGAAAACGGACAAGAGTATGCTGGCTCACTGTGCTGCATACAGTTACACACTACGTCGTACGATTGAGACAAGGAAACTTGGAATGACTTTTCATAGGTAAGAATAGTTTTTGGCTCTTTTTTCATTATGAAATCTTGTTGAGAGCTTCCAGTCTATGAGAGCTAACGAGTTAGCCACTAGCAAAACACTAATGCGAGCTAGCAGCTTGACAAGCAAATACCAGACGATTAATAGTAGCTGTAGTATAGTTGTACAAGCAGTAGTAGTAATACTAAAAGTACAAGCAGCAGTAGTAGTATAAACAGCTGTCAGAGTCGTAGAAGTAGTATCAGCATTTGTAATAGTATTACAAGTTGTAGTAGCAGTGCCAGTATCAGCAGCAGTAGTTAGTGTACTACCACTACTACTAGTAGTAGTCACATTGCTATTACTACCACCAATACAACCAATAGTACTTATAAAGCCTAACTCATGTATATCCAGATTACCATCTATGTTCTTCCTCCAAACCCATTTTATGATTGGGATTACAGGCAGTTCTTTAGGACTGCTCTCAAATAATTGAAATATTACTAAACAAGGTTATACTTATCAAATTAAATAGCTCTGGTCTCCAGTATATTGGCGAATTCGGTTATTGTACTTAATTTATTAGCATGATTTCTTTTTAATATGTTGTCTACAGACTTAATTACTTCTCTGTCTACTTTTCTTACTCCATGTAGGTTTCCCAGAGACTATGGGTTGAGGAGGAATTGGAAGTTTGTCGGCTTAGACCTGGTGTCATTCCATCAGTGTTAAACTTCCCGGCTCATCTTGGAAGAGTACGTGCCAGAAAGACCACGACCAAGCAGCCTTGAGATCTTAGGCAGCGTCTCCCTCAGGTGGGTGTTGACAGTGTTCACGGTCAGGTCTGTAGAGGGGGGAGGCCGCCACCCACCTCCCCGCCTACTCTCTACCCAGACTCCGCCTTGGCTCCACCCATGTGGTCACTTTATTAACTACGATGCCAAAGGGACGACGAAATTACTTCTTTTCCTCTGATCTGTAGCTCAGTGAGTTAAGGGTTTATCTGTAGAGCTGCAGGTCGCTGGTTCAAGACCAGACCCTTCTTAAATTTTATCAAAATCCTGACAAAGACAAAGAAAAATGCCAGTGGTGGGTCTTGAACCTACTACCTTCCACTTGGTAATCTTTCTTCTTACTCCCTGAGCTACTCACTCAGATACTTTTATTTATTTTTTTTTTTTTTGCGCATTTATCATCTATTTTTTTGCCATTTTCGAGTTTTTTTAACTTGAGTCTCGACTCGATCGTTTTTCTCAGGAGGTTGGACTTTAGCCTTTGTGCTGGAGGGTTGAACTCTCAGTTCCAAGACTTTCAAAGCCTCCAGACCTCCCGAGTCCTCAGGACCTGAGCTTTGACACAGTCTGAGGGCTGAAAGTCCCACAGTAGTTCTCTGTTAGATTGAACTTCCAGACAGTCCAAGGACTGATATCTTCTCAGTTCCTGAGTACTTCTCTGTTAGTTTGAACCTTCACACAGTCTGAGGACTGAAATCTTAAAAGTTCTTGAGTAGTTCTCTGTTAGTTTGAACCTTCAGACAGTCTGTTAATGTTTCGATTAAATCTTTAAGGTTTTTCTTTTTAAATGTTTTACCACCTTTTAATGTTTAATTTTCTTTTTAAATCCTTCATTGTATTTTCTGTTTAATTCCTATTTGAACTTTTATTGTCTTTAAGATATAATTTTCTAATTAAACATTTAATTTTTTAATTAAATGTTTTGTTTTTTTATTGGATAGGTGTAGTGAGAGACAGACAGGAAACAGGGGAGAAGAGTCGGGGGAAGACTTGCAGCAAAGGACTGCTAGCGGGACTCGAACCCGGGACGCTGCGTCAGGGACCATTCCTTGTACATGGATCACCCGCTTAACCCGTTGAGCTATATGGGCACCCATGTTTTGTCTTTGTAAGGGTTTAATAATCTGATTAAATGTTTTGCATTTTTAAAAATGTTTAACATTCTTCTTGTTTAATTGTATTTTTTAAATGTTTAATGATGGAAAATACTTTATCTGTAATTTCTAATATTTGTATATTAAAAATTTTGTTTAATTTCATAATGACATGTATTGTATCTTGTTGAATCATCTCATTCAATATTTTGTCTGTTTAATATAATTTAATGTAATTTAATGTTTAACTCTATTAAACAGACAAAATATTGAATGAGATGATTCAACAAGATACAATACATGTCATTATGAAATTAAACAAAATTTTTAATATACAAATATTAGAAATTACAGATAAAGTATTTTCCATCATTAAACATTTAAAAAATACAATTAAACAAGAAGAATGTTAAACATTTTTAAAAATGCAAAACATTTAATCAGATTATTAAACCCTTACAAAGACAAAACATTTAATTAAAAAATTAAATGTTTAATTAGAAAATTACATCTTAAAGACAATAAAACTTCAAATAGGAATTAAACAGAAAATACAATGAAGCATTTAAAAAGAAAACTAAACATTAAAAGGTGGTATATGTATATATAATTTAATTGTATTTAATGTTTAACTCTATTAAACAGACAAAATATTGAATTAGATAATTCAACAACATACAATACATGTCATTATGAAATTAAACAAGATTTTTAAAATACAAATATTAAAAATTACAGATAAAATATTTTCCATAATTAAACATTTAAAAAATAAAATTAAAGAATATTAAACATTTTAAAAAATGCAAAACATTTAATTAGATTATTAAACCTTTAAAAAGACAAAACATTTAATAAAAAAAATTGAATGTTTAATTAGAAAATTACATCTTAAATTTCTTAAATATTTTTAATAATAAAACTTTATAAAAGTTTTATTGTATTATTTTTTTGTTTGATTTAATTGCTTTTTGTTATGTAGTTTATTTCTTTAATCTTCTTTTTCTGTCAAGATTTTAACCCCAACCTTAAAAATGAAATAAACCCTTAAATCACAATGAAAATACTTCTGTTGTCACAATCATGAGTTAGTCAGTTATTCAGTTTATCAACTCAACTTTATTTGTTTAGCACCTTTTACACAGATGACAAAACTAAACAAGCAATAAGAAAAAACTATGCTAAAACTATGATTAAAACTCAAAAACATTTAAAAAAAAAAACAAAAAAAAAAAAAAACATTTAACATGGTAATAAAATATGTTGTGTCCAGGGGATGGAGGGAGTTTATTGAAGTCTTCTTGGGCTCACATGGGAAGTCATTTAAAGTATAAACTTGAGATTCAGTCTAAGGAAACTGCAGAGCGACAGAAGAACCAACAATATCTCCTGTTTTCTCCTTTAATGAGTCGACTCTTCTTGTGCTTTCAGACCAAAGAACTACAGACTCTTCACAACCTGCTCAAACTCTTGGTACAGGACCTCACCACACGGGCCAAGAAGGTTTCCGTCTCATTTCTACTCTGAAGCTCACCTTCTCCTGCTCAAACTACTGACAAATGTTTCTGCTGCTCTAAAGTCTGGTCTCCACAACTTCCTAAAAACTCTCAAAGGCTCTTCTGCTGCAGGTTGCTTTGTAGAACTGTTGCAGAAAACCTCACTAAACCACATGGAGGGGCCTCAAGATAGTCGTCCAAATGAAACCATACAAAAACCAAACTAGCACAAGCCAAACACTAAAGTCTCCTGCAGTCTACCAGAGAACCTCTGAGAACAAAGAATCAGGACAGGAACTCTTACCGTCTGGACAACCAACACTGGTTCACAGACAAGAATACAGAATGTGTCTGACCAAAAACCTCTAAAGACTCACTACAGCCAAGATAAAGACACAACTCAGCTGCACCAAATCCACTAATCACTGCACACATTAGCACCATGTGCTAACTGTGGCTAAAGAACCACCTTTACCAAGACAACTATCCAGTACAAAGCCCTAAAACACACCAAGAAACACATTAAAGACGATTTTACTGCTGGAAGCTGCAAGCCAACGCATAAAGAACAGACTAAAGCAATGGAGCCAAACCCAGTTCTGTGGTGAAGAGAAGCAGAGGAAATGTTTGTCTGCAGCTAAATAAAGCAGGAAGACACTGAGCTGCTCAGGTGTTCCTAATAACACTGAGCTGCTCAGGTGTTCCTGATAACACCAAGCAGCCACCTGGACAGCCAATAGGAACACAGCTTACTGGAAGTCCAGAGGGCTGGGTTAGTGAAGGAAATTTAGTTTCAAGTTGAGACAGAAAGTTAACAAAGAAAGTTGAAAACCACCTTCTGATACCTGAAATCTCTGAGTTTTCACACAAAGAACACCTGAACATGTCAAACTGGTTTCATAGTAGAACCATCATTGTAAAAACGTGGTTGCTCAAAAAACATTAGGACCCCGCTGTCAGGGACAAACATGTAAGAAACATGAGAACAGAGAGAACCCAACCAGTAGGTCACAGTTTATCATCCCCCAGTCATCTCCTGAAGTCCATATGGTGAGAGACATCAGTATCTGGTTGTTCATTTACCAGAGGATGCTTATAATCATGCTGATGTGGTCTGTGCTCTACAGTATTTTAGTGACTCAATAAATGCCTAAGTTGTTGTTTTTTAAATGCTTTTTAGTTTTTAATAAACATTTAAGAGCCTATATGTAATCAATAAATGGCCTTTGCCTATCTTAAGAAAAACTCACTCAGAACTCTGATATGTTAACAGTACTAAATAAATCAATAAATACATGCATACACACAAAAATAAGTTAATACATTAACTGTGTTAAGATAAGATTTAGATTTTTTTAAAAAAGTTGTTTATGTTTTTGCAGAATCCAGTATTGCTCACTGGTTGGTCATTACATTTTATTAGTTTGATTTCACTGTTTAAAATGATGCCACCTCTTTTCAGACAGAACCTGTCAAGCCCAGTCAGTTGTAATAAATATCAACGTGTATTTACATATAAAACAATCAGTTGGTGTTGATTGGTGATGGGTGCCTTCATTGGGCCATCCAGTGCGTTAAAAAGTAAAAAAAAAAAAAAATCATCTACTGAGTAATTTTATTTTGGATGTAAAATTTGTAACTTAATATTTATTAATTAATCTTGTGGAAAATGTGGCTGTCAAGTGAGACTGATATAATTATAATAACATGGTTGCAAAGTAGGTCCCAGTAAGCTTTCACAAGACACATTCATATGCCAAACCATGGGTGTAATTCAAATACCTTGAAAACAGACCCTCAAATGAACAACTCTGAATATGTAAAGATTCCACATCATAGTATTGTAGATGAAATAAGCATGAAATCTAATTACTCTGCACCTTTAGTTGAGCATTGGGATGTAGCAAGTAGTTTGAGCTCGTTTAACTCAGTGATAGATTTTTATTTAAAAAGCTGTTCTTTCTCTGATTGGTTTTCACTTGGTGTGTTTCTTGCTCATTTAACTTTGTTATGTTGTTGTAATAACTATCTTTGTCCATAGGGTGGCAGTGTTGCATCCTCTTGAACTTGGTGCAGCATTTAATCCTTGTGGTTTTCATTTATTTAGAAGCAGGCTATTATGAGGAAATCAGTAAAATTTTGCAATCCGGATGATTCTTTCCTTCTCTATGTGTGTGTGTTTAGGAGTTTGTTGAAAATTCTGCATTGTGAATGTAACTTTGGCAACCCAATATCTGATTAGAGTAAAATCAAGGTGTAAACATAGAATACAAGATGATTTATATTAAATCAGTGTCAGTAAAATTATGTCTGTTGTTCAATTTCGTCACCCCCATCTGTTGGTTGAAAAATAAATTGCCTTGTTGAATCCCGAGAGAATATAGTTCACCAGTCTTGATACTTTTTTTTCCCACATCCACAGCGAGCATGCATGTTTTATCATGCCTGATTGGACAAGAAAGTACAGACTGACACAAGCAATGAATGCATGTGTGGGCTACCAACAGAGTAGGACTGTTTTCTATTCTGGTTGTTGATGCGGTACACTGGTGTGTATTGATCAGGTTGTGAGAGTGCTCTGTTCTCTGAATCCTTGTGTTTCCATCTCTCCCTCCATCCATGGTCAGAGCTTCATCATCAACACAGTGTTATTACTGGATGATACGGCTCCCTTCATTTCCTGTCGCAGCAACAGCAGTGAATGCAGCAACGTAGGGGAAGAAAGAATCTGCTTTTTATGTGCATGCATGTGTGCGTACATGGCTGGGTGGATGGATAACTGTGCGTGAGGCAGCACAATATGTTCTTCTTTGACAAAGAAATGCAATAAATGGACTAGAATTTCACAGGCAGCTGTTGAAATGAAGAATATCAGTGGTGTAAAGGAAGATTTGTTTGTCTGCAATAAATGAATCTTTCTATATAGTATATATATAATAGCCATTCAGACTGAGGCTGAGTTTCCTCTCTCAGATATTTCTTGTCTCTTTTCCCGATTCTTCATTAGGCAGCTTTTTGTGATACTGACCTGGTGTAAATTCTTTAACCTTTGCTACAGCTGCTGAACCTTTTTTTACACCAGCGCTGTGTAGCACAGTGAGAGTTGCCAAAACACCAGCTTGTTTTCTAAGAAAGCTGTCCAGCCAATGGAGCTAATGAGTGGGGCTGCTCAACAAGAGCTTGTTTACTTTTCCAAGAGAGAGAAAGAGAAAGGAGTGAAGGCAGAGGGAGATGGACAGCTTGTTATAATGGAAGGGGATTGCTTAGTAGAACAAAGGAGGGCCTGAGGGCAGAGATGGCTGGGCTGACTGTAATCACTGGGCTGTATCGCAGGTGCACGATCCACAATGATAACGCATAAATGTGTATTGATTGTGTCGCAACTTGTCACACACAAGCTGGCACTCATATGCCAGTCTGTTTATCTGCTTTCATCATGAAAGGGAACAGTGATTGTGCAGCAGATTGAATAATTTCATTTTTTTTTCTTCAAGAGGATGAATGACTTTGGTGATCCCTGGAGTTTTCATTAAGCGCTACCAACAGGTTAAAAAATTGTGCAGCAGTTCAGTTTGTGAAAGGAAACCTTCCACAATGAGAACCAAATTCTCATGTTTGGGCTTTAAAAATAAGAGAATGAGATGTGTCCATTCAGGTAGCATAATATGCTTATGTTTCTTGATGTAAACTTTTATATTTTATTAAACAATATGAAAACTCAGTGAATTGTAAAGCCAAGACAACCAAAAATCTGCAGACGCACAATATCAGTGAATTATTCTTAGCAGTTAGCTATTTAATCAGTAAGTCTTTTGATCTTCATAACTGATTAATTGTGTATTTTGAAAAGAAAAACAAGTAACACAACAACAAATGCAATATTTAGAGCAAGTGGCAACCTCCAGGGGTGAAAAAAATTTAGCCAATGTGCAAGTGTGACCTGCAGTTCCTTGATTTGCCACTGGAGGCTGACTCCTAAAGTGAGTCAATCCCAACAGACCCCAGTGTTAGAATGTTAAATTTTATAGTAGAAAAAAACAGGTTTACAGCCTGATACAAAAAAAAAAACTGTTTTGGTCTCAGATGCTG
The DNA here is from genome assembly GCF_022539595.1 of Amphiprion ocellaris. Lineage (NCBI taxonomy): Eukaryota > Metazoa > Chordata > Actinopteri > Pomacentridae > Amphiprion > Amphiprion ocellaris. The sequence continues at coordinate 12,833,233 of NC_072785.1, forward strand.
ATTTCATCAGCTCATGATAACTGTACTGTTTAGATTATATTAAGACTTGAAATTATGCATAATTAAGACTGTGGTGGCTGATTAGAGTGACAGTGTGCCAACATAAGACATTTCTTGTCCCACCTCACTCCTCTACTATACTCATCTTTATGGATTAGCTGAATCCACCACATTGAGCTTCAAAAACTGCTATTCAGGTGATGTCACATGGGGGGTTGTCCATCTTTGTATGCACTAATGATTTAGAGCCATGCATATGAAACAGATATGGGTGTGTTTCCATCAGTTCAGAAGCTAATTCATCATATTAACTGTAAAGATTAAAAAAAAAAAAAAACATTTGTAGATCCTTATTAGCATGTCTGCACCAGTACAAGGCTGGCCTTACTGTGCAGAAAAGAAAAAAAAAAACTCTTGGCTGAATGATAAACAAAGAGACAGATTCATTGCTATTTGTTTCTTACCACACAGGCAAGAGAAAAAAGCCATGTACTTGCTTCACTGTGCTACTGTATGTATGTTACCGTGCATGATGTGCACTGCTGAATGTTGACATGCTTATGTTTAGCATGATGGAGCACTCTCACGTTGTGCACAGAGATTGCCTCCCGGTGCTCTCACCTTGCCCCAGCAGATGGGTTATACGATGGGCTCAGAAAACATCAGGTTCTGGAAACTTCCTCCTCTGGGAGGCAGTTTTCCAGTTTCTCCAAGGTGACCTAATAGTCTTATCACTTGTAGCTATTTCCTACAGTCACCTTGCTTTTTCATGCCAACCCTTATGGATCTCAGCGCCTACAGCTCATGCTGTACCAGCTTCAACCTCTTTTCCTTTCCCCTGGGTGTTGGACGGCTCCCCAGACAGCTCCTCTCTGCATGGACTGTACCCTTTTCTTTTGTGTTTCTGCCTGATTTCTGCCTTTTACAGAGATGCAGTTGGACTTTCAGGCACCTTTTATCAGTCAGCCAGAAAAGTTCACAGGACGAATTTAGGTTGGCTTTATATCCAAGATCTTTCTACAGCTTCAGGTTCAACATGTCATCAGTCAAGTTGATGCAAAAATCAATAGACAGGCCAGATGTTTCACGATTAAATCAATGAACACATGTCTTAAGGCAATAGAATCAAGTTTATATTGCCAAAAAAGATACTGAATGGGCCTTTCAGCAGTGGTATTACTATGCTACAAACACACATACAAACCGCTGACAATGTCAAGATACTTATGGAAAAAAAGAACATTGAATCACAAGTGAAATGCAATCATGTATTTGACTCTAAACACCTGCAAGAGTTTGATTTGGTTCCTTGATTATTGATTATATCTGGATGAAGATTTCAAGAACAGCGACTACTTTTTTTGCGTAGTGGGTGTGCAGACACAGATTTTGAACTACACATGGTTGTCCACAGAGGGCTTCATGTGGACTTGGGCAGATGATGACATTTATGTGACTGGGACCCAAGTGGCTTGCAGAGGCAGAAAGTTTAACACGCCTTCATATGAGTTAAATACCAATTAAAACTTCAACAAAAACACAATCCAGACATTGAACCGGTGGGCTGTACATCAAAAATTATTCCTTATCATTGTACATGAAGATCCCTACACAGTGCTGAAAGTAAAGAAAGAATATAAAGACCCTCAAAGTCAAAGTTTGTTTGTTATCCTCCAACCATTACATGTCATTACAGTTGATGCCAGACAAGTCACTTCCAATCCAGAACTTCATTAAGAACAATTACTCCAACCATTCAGTTCCGAGGCAGACATAATGGCTATTGACAGGCTGACTTCTTACACTTTGTTTTCTACAGATGCATGCCATCATACTCACCTCTGTCTTGCTGCAGCAATTTCATTCCTTTTCAGAATGAGAGTGCACTTTCTTCTGGAGCCTGTAACTAAATGGCTCATCCATTTCAGGATCAGAAAAAGTCTGAGAGACTGCCTGACAAGTGCCTGCTAAGTCACAAATGTAATTGGAAGACCTTGTTATGTTTGTAAAATCCACAGAAGAGGAAAGAAAATAACTAGAATTTTCAAAAGAAACCTGAAACATTCTTGTATTTGTGTCAGGATTAAATTGCACCGCACAGTTAGGGCAGCACAGTAATACAAGTCCAGATATAGATGGAGGATAAGGAACAAATTCGGTTAAGGAAAAGATTTTCCAAAAGGACCACAAATATCAATGTCTTAAATTCCATCAACATCCTGAGTGCATAAACAGCATCTCTCATAGAGTCCGGACTCCGGTAGGTCTGAAGGGTCTGACTTTAAAGAAAACCCTTCAGATTTTTTAAACAGGAAGCACCCACATACATACAAATGCAAATATGTCACATCTAACACAAGTGCTGCGTGAAGCTACGCTGGTCTGATATGCATTTTCATATCAGCATTGCTACTAATATGAATTTGTTTGAAGTGCATAGTGCTGTGAATCAAATACTAACACTGCTTTGTTGCTCAGCTAAGTCTTTGTGAGGAAACCTGAGATTTCTGTATTTTTTTCTCTTGAGTCTTGAACTGGGACTGAGACGATAATATGATGATAGCACACATATTACTTTCCTTTGGTGTGTAAAGGCTGCAAATGAATGTGTGTCAGATTACAGGAAGGAAGAAAAGCTTGTCAGAATAAAGTTCATTTCTATCTGGTTATAAAACATTTAAATAAACTGTCATCACACAAATACTGTGCAGGCATAAAAACTTACATAGACTTTAAAAAGAAATGTGATGCAAGCAAAAATGTGCACAAACACACATTTGAACCAGACTGGCATCATAATACAGGCGACTGTGTCAGCAATAAAATGGCTTTTACTAGCAGTTACATTATAAAATGTATATTATATCACATCCCAGAAAAAGACAGTGGGGTCTCTGCTCTTTGCACCACTCTTAAGAAGGAACTGTAATGATAAACACTCTTATTTGTGTCTTGCTGACAGCTAAATGAGAAAATCAATACCATTCTCATATCACCGAAACGATTCACTTAGAGCAAGAATTGAACAGCTTTACATCCAGCACTCAGCTTCATCATCATAGCGGATCTCACCTCTTGTCCAAACTGATGAATAAGGTTGAGAATTTAAAAAGAAAAACCTCTACAAAACAAGGAATAACCTTAAATCAGTGAAATCTTTTGTCGACTCGAGCCAAGTTCAGAAATAAAATGTTTTCCACTTTTCTAATAGTGTCTGTACACTCACACGTGCGTGCACCAATAAACACACATCATGCACACTTAAAAACAGCCTCATAAAAATAACATTGCCCCTTTTGACAAGGACCAACTACTGTACAGAGCAATACATGTAAGGTTCTGCCTTGTACAGCACCTATTGTCATGTGTTTGTGACTGACTGACAGTCTCCAGGTACAGCTGCCATCCCCATGTGATGTGATGTGTGTTCTGACAGATTTGTCAGTCTTTTCCTGTAAAGAAGGAGCCTGGCTGAGATTTTCAGTCACTTTAAGTTTCTGCAGCTTATTCATCCTCCTGCCTTGGTGAGAGAAAGGTATGGAAGCAAATCAGACTCATCAGATTCTGAATTTTAAAATCTGCTGAATTTCTTACTTTGAATTTTTTTGCATCAAAATTTCGTATGTGAATTTTTTATGCCTGAATTTAGCTCATCAAAATTCTAAAAACCAGTTAAAAATTCAATGTCTTCAAAATTCGCCATCAAAAAAAATTCAATGTCTTCAAAATTCGCCATCAAAAAAATTCAATGTGTTCAAAATTCACCATCAAAAAATTCAATGTTCAAAATTCGCCATCAAAAAATTCAGTGTTCAAAATTCGCCATCAAAAAATTCAATGTTAAAAAATTCGCTGTCAAAAACTTCGGTGTTCACATCTGGGGGACTCAGGCGTAAACAATCGATCCTGGCCAAAATCGAACCAATGCCCAGCCAATCACGTGGCGCTCCTCCGGTCATGTGACGTAGACGGTTCACCTCACAACATCGGGGTCAACCACGGCTACCAGCATGAACGACGGCGCTTCAGTGAGTGTATTAATCCTTTTTGTCCTGTATGTGGTTTGTTTTTGTGAGAGTCAGTTAGCTGTAATGCATGCCGTTAGCTGCGCTAGCACAGCGTTAGCCGCGCTAATACAACGCTAGCACAGCGCTATCACAGCGTTAGCCGCGCTAGCCGCGCTAATACAGTGTTAGCCGCGCTAATACAGTGTTAGCCGCGCTAATACAGTGTTAGCCGCGCTAGCACAGTAATGAGGTCATACTGACAGCACGTTCTGCAGCTGGGTAGTTGAGTAACAATTTTATAAACGCACAAATGGGTGGAAGTGCGATTTATGCGCCCAAAAATGCAGTTAAGTCACAGAGCAGTAGGGTTGCCACCTTTCAGAAATGAAAATAAAGGACGCCCACCACAGCTCCTTGGGGCCACAGTTCAGTAAAATCGGAAAGATATTCACAGATTCAGAATTCCACCATCAATAACTCATTATAAACGATGCCTCTTTTCCATCGCTGTAAGGTAGACAATGTGCTACAAGCCTAGTTTTATCAACAGTAGCTGTCTTTCAAGCTGCAGAAATAACATTGGTGTCAACAGGAGCCAGTTGAAGGCTGCAGTGATTTTGGTGACACTACAGTGTATCAGAGAGAAGCTATTGAATATTTGTGTCTCTCTTTGCTGTTGCAGCAGTTTTGCAATTTGCACACGGTGGTCCCTGTTCACTCCATAGACATCAATGGTATTCGTGCAGCTTGAAAGACAGCTACTGTTGATAAACCTGGGCTTGTAGCACATTGTCTACCTTACAACGGTGGGAAAGAGGCATCGTTTATGTTTTGACCAGTGTTGCCAACTCCTCAGTAAGGAAAGTAGCTATTGGCTGTCCTAAAAGTCACTAGAAGTCGCTAAATGATGTCATCGCCTAATTTGCATAATTTCCCGTTTGCATGTAATTGTAATCAACTTTGTGGGAGAGACAAAAAGTGAGTTTAAAATACCCAAAATATGTTTCTGAACTAGAGACTAAATGCAGTGATTTATTTTGGTGTGACAGTGAAGAAACATTTTCATTTCCATCCCGCTCTGTAAGCAGGACGGGATCTGCAGAGACTTTGATTCATCTGCCGTCTGGACATGGAGTGATGTGGGTCTCCTCTAATCAGACAGTGGGATGCTGCAGGTCACTAGACTGACCCCCTGTGCTTTGGGACAGGGAGGAGCTCACAGCGCCACCTGCTGCTTGTTGAGGACAGTAACTGCAGAACGATCCGAGCTTTCATGTCAGACAGGGGCGGATCCAGATTAATTTTAGTAGGGGGCGGGGGTCACGGGGGGTACAACAGATATTTTGGGGGGGGGTGTAAGTTTTAAAGCTGCTACCGACCTCTCGCTTTTACAAAGTTTTTTTTCATGTTTTTTTTTTTTTTTGGCTCTTTAACCCAATAGGAAAGCTGTATATGACCTTTTTATTTTGGACTGTTAACATTCAAATTATGATGGACTTGTTTCCTTGTTTATGTGAATTACAACATCATTAGCTGCAACATCTGCCTGTTCTGCAAAACTGGTAGCTCAACGACAGCATCCTGAGGGCAATTAAGTGACAAATATTGTGCAAGAACAGCACTATTACAACCCTGTCAATTTCCACTTCTTAGAAAGTTTACTGCCAATTATCACACATAAAACAAGAAATAATATTCTGTACTAATACTTCTGTACTAGCCAATACACAGTGAATAAATATTATCTGAAAGTCGGGTTATTGTTTTTTATCAGCACAATACAAAAGATTCATGTTAGACATATTCCAGTTAAGACTAGAATATCATGATTTATGTAAATTTACCTCAATAATATGAATGTTCAGGTTAAGATTGTACAGTGATATTTATTATGTAAGTTTAACTGATTAAATTTAATGACTGCACTACAATATTATTTATTATTGAGATTTACATCATTATAATATTTAGGGTCAGACTCTACAGTATTAAGATTAAGAAATCAAATATTCTATAAAATGTAAATACACTGAACTCATTTGGATATATTTAAGTGAGACTCTACAATATTCTTTAACACAAATCTATCTAAATCAAAATTTTAATCATTTTTACTCCAAACATTTACTGGACTGATTTAAATATTAAAATCACTCCTTTCTAATCCTCTGCTGTACGTTCAAACCTGAGGCCTTAAATAGAAACACACAAGTATCTGATGGAAGGAACTTCTGCAGAGTCCTGGTTCCAGAACATGATGATAGAACTATAGACAAACTTTAACAAAAGCTGCCTGAGAGTCTACAGGTCTTTATGTTAGATTTCTTCAGTAATTTAATGAGTTATCAGCAAAAATCAAGTGTTCATTTGATGAACTTCATTTCCTAAAACATCCAGAATTGGAGCTCATATCTTTGGCAGCTGTAAAGTTTCTGCTCCTTCAAAGTTCACAACACAATGAATGAATTACTAAAACACTCTCAATGCTGGAGAGCAATGTTCCCTCTAATTTTTCATGAGTCTGAGCAAACACACAAACTCCCTGAGCGTCCCTTGGACCACTGTGAGCAACATCAGACGTGTGCACTGTGGTCACACCAGCATCACATCCATTCAAGTTACATGGTTCATTAAAAGAATCAAATTACAGCATTTACATTTCTGTTAAAACACTTAGTCAACAGGAGCCAGTTGAAGGCTGCAGTGATTTTAGTGACACTACAATGTATAAGAGTGAAGTTATTGAATATTTGTCTCTCTTTACTGTTGCAGCGGTTTTGCAAATTGCAGACGGACCCTGTTCACTCCATAGACACCAATGTTATTCCTGTAGCTTGAAAGACAGCTACTTTTGATAAAACTGGGCTTGTAGCACATTGTCTGCCTTGCAACAATGGGAAAGAGGCACCGTTTATGTTTTGACAACCTATATCTAATGAGTTATTGATGCTGGAAGCCCGAATCTGTGAATATCTTTCCAACTTTACTGAACTTGGGGCCACTACCACCTAAGGAGTGATATATTTAATTTTGAAAAAAGCATTTAGCCATACTTAAAGCTTTAAGTGCTTTATTAACACGGACCTAAAAATTTTGTATTGTTTTATTATCACAGATTCTGTCAGAAAAGAGGTGGCATCATTTTAAACAGTGAAATCAAACTAACAAAATGTAATGACCAACCAGTGAGTAATACTGGATTCTGCAAAAACATAACTTTTTAAAAAATCTAAATCTTATCTAAACACAGTTAATGTATTAACTTATTTTTGTGTGTATGCATGTATTTATTGATTTATTTAGTACTGTTAACATATCAGAGTTCTGAGTGAATTTTTCTTAAGATAGGCAAAGGCCATTTATTGATTCCATATAGGCTGTTAAATGCTTATTAAAAACTAAAAAGCATTTTAAATAAAACAATTCAATTCAATTCAATTCAATTTTATTTATATAGCACCAATTACAGTCAAATTGTCTCAAGACGCTTTACAGAACCAATATGCCTGACCCCCAGAGCAAGCCAAAAGGCGACAATGGCAAGGAAAACACCCTTTTAACGGAAAAAAACCTCTAGCAGAACCCGGCTCTAATGTGGGGGGACCCATCTGCTGCTGGCCGGGCGGGTTGACTTAGGCATTTATTGAGTCACTAAAATATTGTAGAGTACAGACCACATCAGCATGATTATAAGCATCCTCTGGTAAATTACAACCAGATACTGATGTCTCTCACCATATGGACTTCAGGAGAGGATTAGATGATGATAAACTGTGACCTACTGGTTGGGTTCTCTCTGTTCTCATGTTTCTTACATGTTTGTCCCCTGACAGCCGGGTCGTAATGTTTTTTGAGCAACACACCATACTATGACGTTTTTACAATGATGGTTCTACTATGGAACCAGTTTGACATGTTCAGGTGTTCTTTGTGTGAAAACTCAGAGATTTCAGGTATCAGAAGGTGGTTTTCAACTTTCTTTATTAACTTTCTGCTTCAACTTTAAACTAAATTTCCTTCACTAACCCAGCCCTCTGGACTTCCAGTAAGCTGTGTTCCTATTGGCTGTCCAGGTGGCTGCTTGGTGTTATCAGGAACACCTGAGCAGCTCAGTGTTATCAGGAACACCTGAGCAGCTCAGTGTCTTCCTGCTTTATTTAGCTGCAGACAAACATTTCCTCTGCTTCTCTTCACCACAGAACCGGGTTTGGCTCCATTGCTTTAGTTTGTTCTTTAGGCGTTGGCTTGCAGCTTCCAGCAGTAAAATCGTCTTTAATGTGTTTCTTGGTGTGTTTTAGGGCTTTGTACTGGATAGCTGTCTTGGTAAATGAGGTTCTTTAGCCACAGTTAGCACATGGTGTTAATGTGTGCAGTGATTAGTGGATTTGGTGCAGCTGAGTTGTGTCTTTAGCTTGGCTGTAGTGAGTCTTTAGAGGTTTTTGGTCAGACACATTCTGTATTCTTGTTTGAGAACCAACGTTGGTTGTCCAGAAGGTAAGAGTTCCTGTCCTGATTCTCTGTTCTCAGAGGTTCTCTGGTAGACTGCAGGAGACTTTAGTGTTTGGGTTGTGCTAGTTTGGTTTTTGTATGGTTTCATTTGGACGACTATCTTGAGGCCCCTCCATGTGGTTTAGTGAGGTTTTCTGCAACAGTTCTACAAAGCAACCTGCAGCAGAAGAGACTTTGAGAGTTTTTAGGAAGTTCTGGAGACCAGACTTTAGAGCAGCAGAAACATTTGTCAGCAGTGTGAGCAGGAGAAGGTGAGCTTCAGAGTAGAAATGAGACGGAAACCTTCTTGACCCGTGTGGTGAGGTCCTGTACCAAGAGTTTGAGCAGGTTGTGAAGAGTCTGTAGTTCTTTGGTCTGAAAGCACAAGAAGAGTCGACTCATTAAAGGAGAAAACAGGAGATATTGTTGGTTCTTCTGTCGCTCTGCAGTTTCCAGTTTCCTTAGACTGAATCTCAAGTTTATATTTTAAATGATTTCCCATGTGAGCCCAAGAAGACTTCAATAAAGTCCCTCCATCCCCTGGACACAACAGATTTTATTACGATGTTAAATCTTTTTTTTTTAAATATGTTTTTTGTTTTAATCATAGTTTTAGCATAGTTTTTTCTCTTTTTTCACAGTTTTGTCATCTGTGTAAAAGATGCTGAACAAATAAAGCTCAATTGATAAACTGAATAATTGACTAACTCATGATTGTGACAACAGAAGTATTTTCATTGTGATTTAAGGGTTTGTTTCATTTCTAAGGTTGTTAAAATCTTGACAGAAAAAAAGATTAAAGAAATAAACTACATCTAAAAAAAAACAATTAAATCAAAGGAAAAAACATTTAATACAACAAAACTTTTAAAAAGAAAAACATTAAATACAATTAAATTATATTAAACAGACAAAATAATTAAACAGAAGATACAAAACGTAATTATGAAATTAAACAAAATTTATTAAACAAAAATATGAAACACTGAAGATTAAATATTTTAGATAATTAAACATTTAAAAAATAAAATTAAACAAGAATATTACACATTTTTTAAAAATACAAAACATTAGATTATTAAACCTTTAAAAATACAAAACATTGAATTAAAAATTAAATGTTTAATTGGAAAATTAAATCTCAAAGACAATAAAACTTTAAATAGGAATTAAACAGAAAATACAATGAAGCATTTAAAAAGAAAATTAAACATTAAAAGGTGGTAAAACATTTAAAAAGAAAAACCTTAAAGATTTAATCGAAAAATTAAACACGGGGAAAGAAAAGGAAATTTTTCAAACAAGCCGATAAAACATTTGAAAAAAAATTAAACATTAAAAAGACAAAACATTTGGAAATCAAATCAGACATTAGAAAAGAATAAAAGGTGAGGAAAAGAGCAAAACTAAACATTTAAGAAGAATCAAACTAAAGACAAAACATTTGAAAAGACACCAGTTAAACTTTAGAAGATCAAATTAAACAGAAGAAACAATAAAATGATCAAAAGAGCAAAAACAGATAAAGGTCTGAAAGCGTTTTCTAGTCTGAAATGAAAACATCAAGTTGTTTCTTCAAACATTTCCTCTTTCTGTGTTCTTGGTTTCATTGTGGACAGATTTACTAAGAACTCATTTCAGAAAACTGCTTTCCAGATAAAGTCTGCTAGTAGTTGAAGGCATTTATCAAACTAATGTTACCTTCTGATCTCCACAAACTTTACTCTTCAGTGAAGAGAATCAAAGTTTGTTGAGTATTTCTAAAAAACCCACAGGTGAAGGTCTGAGAAGAACTCAGATGGATGATCTAAATGTGAAATCAAGACTCATGGTCACAAGTTTTAAGGCTTCTGTTAACCAGAAAGTTCAAACTAACAGAGAAGTACTGAGAAACTTTTAAAATTTCAGTTCTCAGACTGTCTAAAGGTTCAAACTAACAGAGAACTACTCAGGAACTTCGAAGATATCAGTCCTCAGACTGTGGAAAGGTTCAAACTAACAGAGAAATACTCAGGAACTTTGAAGATATCAGTCCTTGGACTGTCTGAAAGTTAAATCTAACTGAGAACTACTGTGGGACTTAGAAAATTTCAGCCCTCAGACTGTGTGAAAGCTCAGGTCCTGAGGACTCGGGAGGTCTGGAGGCTTGGAAAGTCTTGGAACTGAGGGTTCCACCCTCCAGCACAAAGGCTGAAGTCCAACCTCCTGAGAAAAACGGTCGAGTCGAGACTCAAGTTAAAAAAAAAAATCAAAAATGGCAAAAAATAGATGATAAATGCGCAAAAAAAAGAAACTTTAGTATCTGAGCGAGTAGCTCAGGGGGATAAGAAGATTGACTGCCAAGCGGAGGGTCGCAGGTTCAAGACCCACCACCGGCCTTTTTCTTTGTTTGTCTTTGTCAGGATTTTGAGAAAATTTAAGAAGGGTCTGGTCTTGAACCAGCGACCTGCAGCTCCATAGGCAAATCCTTAACTCACTGAGCTACAGATCAGATAAAAAGAAATAAATTCGTCGTCCCTTTGGCATCGTAGTTTCCGAAGTGACCACATGGGTGGAGCCAAGGCGGAGTCTGGGTGGAGTCTGGGTGGAGAGTAGGCAGGGAGGTGGGTGGCGGCCTCCCCCCTCTACTCCCCCACCTCCCCTCACCGCCCACCACACCTTCCCCCGCCCGACGAGTTCTTCAAGTCTCCACGAGTTCTTCGAGTCTCCACGAGTTGTTCGAGTCGCCACGAGTTCTTCGAGTCTCCATGGGTTTTCCCGAGTTTCTGGAGTTTCCACCAGGTCGGAGGCAGAACAAGCTGTCATGAAGAGGTGTTGATGTCGGCCAGGATGGACTGACTTTTTACAGCGACTAGAAGGACGACGACTAGAAGAGCAGGTCTTTAACCAGCATCCATAAAATCCATGGAGTCAGCTCCAGAGAAATGAAGGGAGGTCAATTTTTTATCAACCTCCATCCAGATGTTCAACTTCATATCTTTACTTTGACATTTTTAGCACCACAAACCTTTAGTATCACACTTTATCATTTATTAGGACTTTATCGGAATCCACCAGCAGATTTAGTTTTTGTTGACAAACTTTATTCTTGTCATTGTGGGACTGCAGTATTTAAAACTGTTCCTTCTATTTGACCTCATGTTTATTAGTTTTAGTGGAGAAAGTTATTTTAGTTGTCGATTAGTCTCTTAAAAACCAAATAATAAATTGGATTAGTCAAGCGGTTTAAATTTCTTACTTTGTCATATTTTAAATATGACAAAAAATATAAAAATAAAGTGTCTTGAGACAATTTGACCTGTACTTGGCGTTATGTAAATAAAATTGAATTCAAATTGTATGTATCTTGTAATGTTGGAGTAATTCAGCCATATATGTTGGAAAATACATTTTCTTTGACCATTAATCTGTTGATTGTTTTCTCCAGTAATTCATTTCTTGTTTTGGTTTATAAAATGTCAAACCCAAATATATTTAGTTTACTGTCATAAAAACCAAAAAGATTTACATTCATGATGCAGGAATCAGGCAGTTTTTCACTTTTTATCTTAGTTTAGTCAGAAACATAGTTGATAATGTGTGAATTGTTGCAGCTTGTGAGCCGTAAAAGGTTTTAATCTTTGGGGCCGAGTGTCAGAAAACATTTAGAAACCAACATCAACAAAACACTCAACAAAGATTTGAACATCATTAAAGGGAAATCCAACTTTTGCATGACAATGTCTAATGAAAGGACATTTATTTCCAACGTAAATGTGTGATATTCATCCTCTGGAGCTTTCTCTTCACATCGTCTTCCACCTGGACTGGTTTGGTCGGGAGCATGTGCAAAAAACATTTGAAAAACTGCACTTTAACATCAATGAATGACACTGAAGTTTAATCTCTACATAAATGAGACTGAGTCTGGATGTGCTGCTCTGTCATTAACTCCTAAGTTTAGGGAAAGTTCAAACAAAAGAGGACAGTTCAGATAAGACTTGAGAATGAGCTTATTTTGAACAAACATCTCAGACTTTCTGAGCTTCAGCACCTCTAGCAAGATATTTTAACAACAAGCAACTCAAGAGATCCAGAAGTTGGAGAGAGTTAGCTTTAGCTGAGCCAAAGAACATGTGGGATGCTAACCTAGCAAACATTTCAGACTTTTCTCTGTGAATTCTGAGAAATAATTTCCTATTTAATGACAGAGCTACACATCTTAACTCAGTCTCATTAAAACAGACTCAAATTCAGTGTCATCCATCCATATTAAAGTGCACTTACTCAAAATGTTTGTTGCATGAGCTCCAACAAAACCTGTCCAGGTAGAAGGCCACTTTGACAAACAGGAAGTGGAAGATTCCAAGCAGATTTATAGAAGGGGGAACCGGACTGTACTAAGTGTGGTTGAGTATAGAGGGGTGTTTTGTTGGTTTTTAAGGCTGATAATGATTATTAGTGAAACATTCGGAGTAGATATTCATTTGCAGTAAATGAAAATATTTAAAATCTTGGAGTTAAACTTAGAAGAACACAAACTCTAACAGGAAACTTTGTTGATACGTTTTTGTTTTGTTTACAGATGTTAAGTTAAAAGTGTTTTATTCGTGACGGATAACCAATCAAATCACTCAAGAAGACAGAGCGACCACAGGTAGATAAAGGTTCAGAGCAAAAGTAGCGCCATTTTTAAATGTATTTATTACCATAAATCAGCAAAAACAATAAAATACTGATAATCAGTAAAGCAGTCAGCCCACAATTACAATTCTACAATGTATGTCTCTTTCCTTTGACTTGTTATTTGTACAACATACGATGTATATGATGGCGTTTTTTCATACCAAAGGCTATACTATGATGTTTTCTAAGAGACATACCATGCTACTCTGGTTGTTCTGGCTCTGGGCTGCTGCAATCCTCCTCTGTTGTTTTCTGGATTGTACTCAGCTGCATGCCTTCATCCACCAGGCCTCCGTTGACTCGTCCCGCCTGCCGTCTCTGGAGCTGAAGCTGGATTGGAACAGACCAAAGTACAGTCCAATCATGATGCCAGCTGCCTCTCAAAAGGCTCCTTCATCTGGCAGGTGGCAGCACTTCTTCTGAGGGGAAGCTGAGCTGGCCCGGCAGAACTTTGGAGATGTGTTCCAGTGGTTGGTGGATCTGTAGGGAGATAGAGAGGGACCTTTGAATTGTTCAGAAAGGAAAACAGGGAACCCATTGGTAGTTTTAGTTTAGGGTGCTACTGCGGTGTGTTTTGGGGTTTTAAGAGGTGAACAGGAAGAGTTTTTTTTCGTATTGATTGTCTTTTACTTTGTTCCTGGTTGGAATGCCCATCAACGTCAACATGAAGTTCACTTTTAGTTCTGTTTATTTTTATTTTACTAACACCCATTTGTTTTTAACCCCCTCACATGTTGTGTTGTTGTAAACTTAGTCTTTCAAATAAATACTCGTCAAACCCTCTGGAAACCAGCGTTTGTACTGTTTTTGTGTTGCTCCTCACCTACTTCAGACAGCCGGGACACAACAACGTTTTGTGGACTAAAGGCTATACTATGACGTTTTTAGAGCAACATGCTAAACTATGACTATTTTAGAGCGACATGCTATACTATGATGTTTTAAGAGCAACATGCTAAACTATGACAATTTTAGAGCGACATGCTATACTATGACGTTTGTTGGGAACATGCTATACTATAGGCTTTTTTAATTGACATATTACTATGATGTGTTTTTTGTTTGTGTTTTTTTGTTTTTTAGCAACATATAATAATTTGAACAGTTTTAAAAATTACTATACTTTTACTTGTGCAATGAAATATTCTTTTTAGGCAAAGGCCATGTTTGATTACATATAGGCTATTAAATAAATGTTTATTAAAAACTAAGAAGCATTAAAAAATAATAACCAACTTAGGCATCAACAATTAATTGTCAAATAAAGGACGTTTCCGTATTTTAAGGGACGGATGGCAACCCTACAGAGCAGTGTAAAGAAGCTGGTCACCTAGCAAACTGAATTAGTCTAGGTAACACTTTGTTTATTATGTGTGTTTTCTGCTCAAGTTAATGTCCTGGTTTGATTCATTTTAAATTACTCCTGATCTTGAAAGGTTTTAAACTGTGCAGTCAAAGCAGTTACAACTGTGAGCGAATAGCTTGAAATGAACTGCCCTAGACTGCTCTGTTCATAGCCAACCATTCTTTCACAGCTATATCAAGAGTTATTGTGCAATGATAGTGATAAATGCAGCCCATTTTTCAACCGTTTCCTGTTTAGTATGTGTAACCTCCTCTTAATTTGTTCTAAAAGAAATGTCTAATCAGACAGTCTAGTCTTTCAGTCAGGTTAAGTCATTTTTCCCATTGGTGGTTTGCATTATATAACTTTGTTTTTCTCTGTTCTAGGAACTATTGTTAAATCATCTTTATGTGAGACTTTGTTCTCGTTTGGAGCATATTCTCGTACGCATGCCTCTGGATCTGGACTTCTTAGAGTTCACTTGCACACAAGAACTTGTGTTTTTAAATGCTTTATCCAATCAAGTAGAAGTTTGCCCAGCTATTTTAAATGCACTGACACAGCTACACCATCTTATCAGCTCAGAAAAAGAAAACAGGAATCAGTACATTGCAACTGTGCACTCAGAGAGAGGAGCAGCTGGGCGACAAAGAATGGTCACATCCCCAGAGCACCTGTACAACTTACTGGAACTTAATATGTCTGTCCCATGTACAGATAATGGTATCTGTGAAATATTAGCTGAGTATGTCAAATACTTTTAGATTTTTTTGAAGTGGACCGTAGACCTAGTTTCAGTATTTTTTTTTTCTCATTCAAATTTGAGGCTATATATATTATATATAATATCTCAAGAATAATTCAAGATAAATGCCTGAAATTTTCATTTATTTGTCTTGCTAACATAAGCATATCCGATTGCTATTAAATACAGCGGTGGAAAAAAGTTTTTGGACACCTCATACATTTGTGAAATATTGCATTAAGAATCCCTCTGAGGTCTTCAAATGCAATTTCTATTAGTTCAGTCACAGCCATAATACGAAACAAATCCTAAAAAAGTCAATAAAAACTTGAAATTCATTGGTTCCTTAAAAATAAGAAATTTTGAGTATTGGGTCATTTTGGTAGAATTTAGTTTTGTTAGTCATGTAAACAATAAACAAAAAAAGCATCATTTGTGTCTGTCTAATGCAGTCACACCTTTTGAAACACAAAAGACTTTCCAACAAATATTTCATGATAATATTTGAGATTGTGGAAAATTTTCAAGGTGCCTGAAAACTTTTTTCCACCACTGTATCTGTCAAAGCATGAGAATTTGCCATTGGAAAAATGCCACTATATTCAGAAGGATATATGTGGTCATGGTTCCATTATGCCAATGTCATGGTAATGACTGGATGGAGGGCTAATTTACAAAGAAATTACACAAAACAATATGTCAGGTTTCGAAGACTGGACTTTTCATAGACCACTTAATTTTTTTCATACTTCAACTCACCCATAATCTGAGATTACTGATCTACTTGTTCAGTATTATAGATTCTTCATCATTGTTCTGAGATAGTGTCATTCAAACAACCTCAAATTTCAATGTGCAAAAAAATGCCTGTTGAAGTAGGTTGACAGTGACAGTCAATTTAAAAATATTTTTTGCTCTGACAGTATTTGGCATACTATATATATATATATATATATATATATATATTCTGTCAGTCTATATATATATATATATATATATATATATATATATATATATATATATATTCTGTCAGTCTATAAATAAAGCCTATAAATAAATAAATATATATATAATTTATAGGCAGCTGTTTTGTAATATTGCAAAGGATTTTCATCCCATTCACCAGTGAGAAAATAAAGTCAGTACAGTCCAGTTCATTTTTAACTCCTGCTTTAATGCTGTGATTCCATGTATTGTTCACCAGAAATATTCTTAACTTCAGATACTTTAAATGTATGGCAGAAACACGCATACTTGAGCCAGATAACCTGTCAGGTGAGTTGGGAGAACAGGTAGGGGAGGGAATCCAACAGTGCACTTAGTTTGGTCAGTCAAGTAAAACTAACTAGAGAACAACACCTAACATATCTTGACTGGCTGGTGCAAATACAGGCCAGGATATCAGTCTTAAATGATGTGTAGTCCTTGTAATGTCCTGGGATGTGTAAGGTCTCATAGCAGGTGGAGGCTGTCAGGTATCTGCCATTCACTACTTCTGAGGAGAGAGTTCTTGGTAGAGTCTCCCATCCAGTCCAGAATTTCACCAGACTGGTCAGTTCAGACGGTGTTGCTATGGAGTGGATTAAAATTGATTAAATAAATGGCTACAACAAATGATCAAAAACAATCTAGGGTACGCATACAAAACAGGAAACAGTTGAAAAAATGGGCTGCATATATCTATCATTGCACAATAACTCTTGATATAGCTGTGAAAGAATGGTCGGTTATGAACAGGGCAGTCTAGGGCAGTTCATTTCAAGCTATTCGCTCACAGTTGTAACTACTTTGACTGCACAGTTTAAAACCTTTCAAGATCAGGAATAATTTAAAATGAATCAAACCAGGACATTAACTTGAGAAGAAAACACACATATTAAACAAAGTGTTACCTAGACTAATTCAGTTTGCTAGGTGACCAGTTTCTTTACACTGCTCTGTGACTTAACTGCATTTTCGGGCGCATAAATCACACTTCCACCCATTTGTGCGTTTATAAAATTGTTACTCAACTACCCAGCTGCAGAACGTGCTGTCTGTATGACCTCATTACTGTGCTAGCGCGGCTAGCGCTGTATTAGCGCGGCTAGCGCTGTATTAGCGCGGCTAGCGCGGCTAACGCTGTATTAGCGTCGCTAGCGCTGTATTAGCGCGGCTAGCGCGGCTAACGCTGTATTAGCGTCGCTAGCGCTGTATTAGCGCGGCTAACGCTGTGCTAGCGCAGCTAACGGCATGTATTACAGCTTACTGACTCTCACAAAAACAAACCACATAAAGGACAAAAAGGATTAATACACTCACTGAAGCGCCGTCGTTCATGCTGGTAGCTGTGGTTGACCCCGGTCTTGTGAGGTGAACCGTCTGCGTCACATGACCGGAGCTGGGCGTTGGTTCGATTTTGGCCAGGATCGATTGTTTACGCCTGAGTCCCCCGGATGTGAACAGCGAATTTTTTGACAGCGAATTTTGAACATTGAATTTTTTGATGGCAAATTTTGAACATTGAATTTTTTTGATGGTGAATTTTGAAGACATTGAATTTTTAACTGGTTTTTAGAATTTTGATGAGCTAAATTCAGGCATAAAAAATTCACATACGTAATTTTGATGCAAAAAAAATTCAAAGTAAGAAATTCAGCAGCTTTTAAAATTCAGAATCTGATGAGTCTGATTTGCTTCCATAGAAAGGATCACTCTTATCTGCTGGGATGAAATCTGCCGGCTCTTCAGTGCCATGGGGGACATCTCAACGGTGTAACTGAATCCCCTGTGTATGCGGGTCAGACTTTTTCTTTTATTTATTTTTTTTGTCTTCACCTACCTTTATCTACTACTAAAAAAAAATTCAAAAAGGAAAGACAGATAAAAAGGCCTGCCACAGCTGCAGCTGTCAGGACCATAAAGTGAAGAGTCAAGAGATGGAAGGCGAGAGAGGAGGGCTCAGACTGAGGGCAGGGATTACATTTTTAATCAGATTCAGCTGCAAAAACATATTGCAGATTTCATTAGTTATTATCCAGTGTTCAATCACTATACTATACAGAGTATAGTGATTGAGATTTCAAAACTATAGATCTTGTGTGATAAAGAAGCTGTATTGTTTTCTTCTTTGCACCAACAGTAGCAGTGATTGATTTGTTTCCCACATATATCTCCCGTTGTTTGCTTACTTACATTAATGGAATTAAACACAGCCTGATTTGAGCAAACTCAGAGAATATAAGACAGTTAAACACAATTCAGAACAAGATGAAACAAATTCTCTTCAGTTTCAAGACAAAATCTTGTTCTTAGCATCCTACTCCTGTGGCTTTAATCAAACAAGCAATGAACAGCTTAAAAAACATATAAAGGAGAATCCAAAATATCATCTTTTCTATTCAAAGCATTCTTTTTCTTTGACACAAGCTGGTCCTTCCGTTACTTGCAATGCACTACAACTTACCATCCAGCAGTTGGGTCAGAAAGTCAGGTGTGTTATGCTACTAGAATCGTCTGTAGCCTTGAGCCTTTAACCTCAAATGGGGGCTACAGGTCCTTCATATATTTTTATTTCCAAACTTTTAGTCTTTAGCCCTAGTTGATGCTAAATCAAGGGACATGATAAAGCTTTTTTTTGTAAATGCAATGATAGACTTTAACGTCTAAAATCGGAGTTCCCATTTAAAGGATTCATTCTGCCTCATTTGGCCTTTAGTTAAGGTTTTTAGGAGAAAGGCTTGTGGCAGTGCAAGTCTGGACTGTACGCCAAATGAACAAGTTCACACAATGGTAACTGAACTTTCTATAAAGTCTTGAGTTTTTATAGCAGTTCAAAGAGGCAGCACTGAAAGTGGGGTGTAAAGACAGCTATCACAGGGTGGAACATAATGAGATGAGGTTTTCTTTCAGACATACTATAGAAAAACTGCCCCTTTGATTATAACATGCACAATCACCCAAAAACCCAACTAGCAGAGACACTGACTAGCATTATTCTAATAGCATTTTAAAGTTTTAATCTAATGTTCAAATAATTTTTTAACAATATTTGTCTTTTCCAGCAATGTTCCCATCAGGTTAATAGTAAACTAAAACATGGAGCTGTAACATTCAGTAGGCATTGTCAAGAATGCAGCTTCTGTTCCATGAAAACAAACAAGGAATGTTCTCAAACCAACATTCAGAAAATGTTTGCAAGATGTTACTGAGGCAGAACTTTCTGCCTGCAATGTTCTGAGGATGTTCTGTGGATGTTGTTGAGGAAACAACAGCTTCTGTAATACATTCTCACAATGTTCCATGATAACAAAGGAAGAACATTTTCAAACCAACATTCAAAAAATGCTTTAAGATGCTACTGAGACCTCAGATGACGGAACATCCTTTGTAAGACACTCATGTACTGTTATTTAATAAGAAAGGTGAAACATTTTGACTGCAATTTTCTGAGGATGTTTTGCAGATGTTGCTGGAGAAGCATAGTAAAGAATCTATAAATGTTCCAACAGTGTTTCATGATAATGAATGTAGAATGTTCTCAGTGCAACAGTCAGTTTTGAGGTCAGGACATACTAGTCTATCAGTGTTTTCACCATTATCAACATTTTTGGAACATTTTTTGTTATCCTACCTTTAAGAGGAATATTCTGGGAACTAAAAGAAAACTTTCCGCTGAAAATATTAGCAGAGCTTTGCAGAACCTTCTCAGAATGTTTTTGGAACAAAGAAAATTGTAGCTGGTGAGCACTTTGTTTGAAGCATATGGGTGCTTTTCCACTTTCTGAAACTCTGTGGTTCAACTGTTGTCTTAAAACAACCATATAACTATAGCGCCTTACGTGCATGCAGATGAAAAGAGACAGCTAGCATTTGGCCTGACTCTTCCTCCTTAAAAGAAATGTGCACATGCAGATCTATATTTATACAGCAGACCTTTAGAAAACAGCAGCAAACTAAATGTGCTCCGGTAAACATACTGTATGTCCTCTGTGAATCATTTCCTTAGAGAGCTTGTGATGGTTTCGCTGTGTCTCCTGTGTTGATGTAAAATGTGACACTTTGTTGAAGGTTGTGTTACCATAGAAACAAAGCAGGATACAGGACAGGATACCTTATGTATTTCTCACCATCAGCTCTCTGAATAGACTGTGATGCTAAACAGCTTGTACTATGGTGTATTAATTCCGAAACCACATTTATCATTGGCTCTTTTTTTAAAAAAAAATCTAACTCATATAATTATCAATAGCACCATGAATGAGACAGAAAGGTTGTGGATTATGGTTATGGCTTTTTCAGAAGGTCTCACTTCTCTGGAGTTTCTATATTGCTTTCATGCACCACATTTCACAAGAGATAAAGGCCTGCTGAATGCTTCTGAAATGAAATATCGCTCTGTCCTTCAGTCAGTCAGTGGTCGCTCTGACTCCTCTCTTCTGCACCTTTCTCAGCCCTATTCGCATTTCTTCATCATATCTCTTCCTCGCTCCATCCTCCGCATTCTCTCTCAGACTCTGCTACTTCCTCGCTGCTGGGGAGTTACTCAGGTCAGAAAACGGGCCAGCTGCCCGGCCTAATCTGGCGAATACAGGCGGCTGAAGACCAAGACAGAGGTTGACTGAAAGGCCAGCTTTTCCACGTTGATAAAAGGCTGTGCTCATACCTCAAATCAGATACCATCCAACCTGACCTATAAATGTACTTGACCGCCACAGAAAGAAGGACTGCAGCTTCATGTCTGGAAAGGCTCCATCACCAGACACCCTGCAGAAGGAGAAATTTAAATTTGACATTAGGACCTCAGAGCGACGGAAAAGATGATGCTGTGTTCTGGCTGTTTGAAGGAGAAAATAAATATAAACTGTTTTACATCAATCACCTGTCTTATAAATAAACAGCTACTTGAATGGGCAATTACATAATTGTACGTTGCTGTCTGTGTGGGTGCTGTGGATTGCTAATGAGTTTTTTTTTTCAATTCATGTTTAAAACTTTTCATCACTGCAATGAATTATTTTGGGGGGCTCTGCATCTCAGCTCGAGGCTCTTATTCAGAAATGTAAAATGTGATTCCTGCCAGGTATGGATTCGCATAATTAGCAATTAATAGGGTATTTGAAAATGTGCAGGAAACCAGACTTTTCTCTTTTGCCATTCCACGCTAATTAGTGTCTGTGTTGCTTTGTAGGCATTACAGTGTGTATGGAAATGACTTCCCATTTTATCTCTCCCCATGGTTGCATGGAAGCACTCTGCTAAGATAAGAAATTGGGATGAAATTATTTTTCTGGTAAAGTTAGGGAGGGAGAAGCATCTCATGGAGGATTTCTGGTGCCCTTTAGGTAGAGCAATGATCTGATGGCTGCTTGTGTGTCGTTTAGTGAGCATGTGTGTATGTGTGTATGCACGCACAATTTGGCTCCAGGAAACAGGCAGAAATTCTGGAACGTTTACAGTGTTTCTTTCCTAAAGGATATCTGTAGATGCTATGGAGGTAGACAAGAAGATTTTCTGGAGTAAGAACAGATGCAATCTTACCTTTATTGGCACTGTATTTAGCTTGTGTATGTGTGGCAGTGAATGGCTCATTTGTAGTAATGGTAATGGATGCCTATAAGGATGCCAACTAGATTTTTTAATTCTTATAACATTCTTAGATGTTTTCAGCGAGAAGTTTCTCTTTTTTTTCCTTTTTGTTCCTACAGTATTCTCTGAAGATAGGATAGCATTCTCTAAAAACAACCTTATAACGTTTGGTTATAACATTGTCAGAGCAACATGCTCTGACATTTTTTTAACGTTTTCAACAGGATTTAAAAAAATTTTTTTTTGGTTTGTTTTCCAAGAATGTCATTATTAGAGTTATTAGAGTATTAGAGTAGGACAAAGTTTTAAAAAAACCCTCTAAGCACCTTTTGTAGTAATATTGCTTCAATGTTTTGATCATTTTAGAACATTATGCTGTAACATTCTTAAAATGTATTCATGCTGAGTTGTTTTCTCAGAATGTTTTTTGTCTATTTATTTATTTATCAAAAACATATGTATATTATCAGTGGGAAGTTTCTTTATTTTTTTGTTCCTACAAAATTCTCTAAAAAACATTCTACCACTGTTTGGTGAGAACATTGTGAGAACATTATGTCCTAACATTCCTAAAACATTTTTTAAAATGTTGCCAGAATTCTTTTAAAAATCTGTTGGTTGGTTGCTTGGATGGATGGTAGGCAGGCAGCAGACAGGCAAGCAGGTAGGTAGGTAGGTTGGTAGGTTGGTAAGTCAGTTGGTTGGATGGTTGGTTAGTAGGTAGTTAGGTAGGCAGACAAGCAGGCAGCTAGCTCGCTAGCTCAGTAGGTAGGTAGGTAGGTAGGTTGGATGGTGGGCTGGTTGTTAGGTAGGTAGGTAGGTAGGTAGGTTGGTTGGTTGGTTGGTTGGTTGGATGGTTGATTAGTAGGTAGTTAGGTAGGCAGACAAGCAGGCAGCTAGCTCGGTAGGCAGGCAGGCAGGCAGGCAGGCTGGTTGGTTGGTTGGTTGGTTGGTTGGTTGGTTGGTTGTTAATATTATTAGAAAGTATAAAGAACACACAAACACATGTGCTTGCAATGGAGCTACATAGCAATGCTGGTCTGGCTGCCGGCCTGCCACAGGGATCCATACTCTTGTTCCCATCAGGATGAACTGAAGTCACTCTTGTAGATACTAAAAAAAATTAAACACTGTCAAAAAAAAATTTGCCTCAGCCATTCTTTGAATTAATAAGCAATGCATGTCAGTATGCAACCATGCTAAACTCAGCCTGTAATCATGATGCCTGCTAAGCATCCACTATCATGTACAGTACCTTATTCAAGCTCTAGCTGCTTGATACCTAGAGAGAGCCAAGTCAAACCTATTGGCGTAGGAAATTGTGATTGATAGCTGCTACAGTGGAGGTCTAAAGGACGTGGCATGTTTTATCCCTGGATGAGCTTTCTGAAGGAGCAGGAGTTATAAAGTATTTATTGGAGCTGTCACCGGACAGCGTAGGAGGATCACTGATATGGTTGTCCACTCAGCAGTGCAGTTGCCTCTCATTATGTCCTGCTGTAACTGAATTTGGGCTGAAACCAAAGCAGCTATTAGCAAAAGCAGACATAACAGAAGACATTTATTGAAAGGAATGCCAAAGGTCATATGATTTAGGATCTCCAAATTTGGTTTCTTTAACTGTGTTGAGACTGGGAAAAAAGTACACATTGAGCATGATAGGATATTAGGGTTTAACCAGAACTAATTGAGCATTCCTATATTATTATTATTAGTTACAATATTCCCATTATGGTAGGACTGAACAGATTTGCATCTTTGGAAAAATATTTCTTTCAGTGTGATACCTTGGGATCAGTCTATAATTTAATTTCCTCTGAATAATTAATGATAATTTTTCTCCTTATTACAAGATATTTTCTCGTCATAAAAGGTAAGAAATTCATGGTCATAAATTACAAGAAGGCATCTATATATTTGTTTTGTGTGTTTGTGGTTTTGCATCTAGTCTGTGAGCACTAAACAAATAATAATCCAATCTAATAGTTGTTGGTTCTTACTTTGTGCTAATGAATTAAACATACTGTTTAAAAAGTATCAAGATGATAATTTAATTAGTTTCATTGCTCGTCTCTGGACAGAGTTTGAAAACATCTGCTTTTAATGATTTGAACAATGACTTCTTCATTAAATAAAGATGATTGCCATGCCTCATTCCATTTGGGTTCAACTGTGGTTCATCTGCTCTGAGCTAGATAGATCACTGACTGGAACAGAAAACCCCTGGGCTCTCTTCGTGTCTGTTTTTGTATACGTGTGTCTTTCCTGACTTTCCTTCAGCCTTCCCCCTTTGGCTCTTCTCCCTTCACCTTAAAACACTGCATTTTCTCTGCCAGAAGCTCCTCCAAATGATGAACATTGTTGTTAGCTGTACACACTGTTACTACGGAGTTGTTATGGTAGCCATTTCCCTATTTACTTATGTCTGTGCATCAGCCTGTCTTTCTGTGTTTGTATCTGTGCCATGGAATGTCGCTTTTTTTTCTTTGGATAAACATGTTTATGCACACCAATCAGCCACAACACTGAAACCTCTGACAGGTGAAGTGAATAACATTGTTTACCTCGTTACTGTGGCCACCGGTCAAAGGTGTGGGATACATCAGGCAGCATGTGAACAGTCAGTTCTAGAAGTTAATGTATGGGAAGAAGGAAAATTGGGCAGGCATAAGGATCCGAGGGACATTGACGAGGGCCACATTGTGACGTCGAGACAACTGGGTCAGAGCATCTCCTAAAAAGCAGGTATTGTCGGAGTATTCCTGGTCGACAGTGGTTAGTACTTTCCAAAAATGGTCCAAGGAAGGACAACAAGGTAAAAAGATCCAAGATGCATGTGAGGAACGAAGGCTAGCACACAGAGGAGCTTTTGTAGCATGAATTGCTAAAAAACACATCATCTTTGACACAAAGCTGCCAGATCACACAATGCATTCCAATTTGTGTAGTTTAGACCGGTCAGTGTCTCCATGATGGCTGCTGTTCACCATCAAACAATGGGAATATGAGTGTCAGACCTGGATCAAGGAGCAACGGAAGAAGGTGGTCTGATTTGGCCTCACCCATCTCCAAAACATTCATTGCTTGTTCTCCATATTTACTATATCTGCTATTATGCTATCCCGACCCCAACCCATCCTGCTATCCCCTACATCCCCACTATCAACCCAACTGGTCGAAGTAGGTTCCTTCCCAATGTTGCCAACTGCTTTCTCAAAGGGAATCCAAAGAGGGCTTTGGATTGTTTGGTTCTCTGGTCTGAATTTGTAAGGTCTTTACCATACTATGTTACATGCTATGAGATGACGATGAGATGTTCTGAATTAGCACTATATAAATACAATTTAATTGAATTAAATCTAATGAATCATGTTTTCTTTTTCTTCATGTAGACAGCTTGGTAGAGATAGCAACAGGATGTATTATGAAAAGAAGGCATTGCTGCGGACCATGTACATCCCTTCATGCTAATGGTACTGCCCTGATGGCAGAAGTCTCTTTCAACAGGATAAATGTTCAGGAACAGTTTGAGGAACAGGACAAGGTGTTGTCTTGGCCTCCAAATTTTTCCAATCCAATCAGTGGGATGCTCTAGAAGAACAAATCAAATCCATGGAAACCCAGCCTCGCAGCTTACAGAACCAAAAGGCTCTGCTGCTTATGTTTTGGTTCCTGATACCACAGGACACCTACACAGGTCTTGTGAAGTCTTTGGATTCGATGAATCTGAGCTTTTTTAGTAGCAAAATGTGGATCGACATGATATTTGGCCGGTGGTTTTTATGTTGTGGCTCATATGTGTATGGACATAGGCATATTCAGCTTGAATGTCTTTCTCAGTTGTTATGGTAACTGATATTACTCTCAAGCATCTTTTCCAATACAATCCCCCATATCCCCTTACTGAGTAAACACGTAGGTACATTTACAAATGGGGTTTATAAGGTTAATCGGTTCTTCCATAGTGACAGCCCCATTTCCTTTATGAAGAGCTTTACCTGCCATGTGTTTGCTAATTGCTAAAGCCTCAGTGACCAAAATGTTACAGGGACCTTTAGTCACCTTTAATATCCTGACCTTTTCCTGTCCTGCATCTCAGAGTCACCCATAGAAGAGAATATCAAAGGCTAATTGTGGCAAGGGAACATAAAACTGCGAGGCTCACATTTAAGGTACAACTCGAATCCAGTTTCAATATTGAATTGGAGTCTGACAGTCAAAACCTGAGTTTCTATCATTTGTAACTCTCAACTAACTCCAGGAAACTCTACAAAGGCACGTTCCAGTAAAGTCTGTAAAATGCTGAAACCTTGCACGTTATCTTAGTCCTGATGTGACCTTCATGTGTAACTGTTGAAAGTGGATTTTTAAAATTTTTAAGCAAAAACTGCTGCTTTGCTACAGTGCATTATCTGTCTCTTACTCCAGCATTCTTTCTACACTCCTGCTTTAAAAATGTATCGACATCATCATGAGACTATCTGTGATTGTGTACAGAAGACAAGACTAAACTTGTATCAAAGACCTTTAAAAAGTAGTAGAAAGAGGCAAGAGAGGGACAGAGAGCTCTCTGAAGGAGCACTATCTGAATATTTACTCAACGATTTGCTGCTTTTATGGAAAACCACTTCAAAGGTTCACAGGTCTAAAGTGATTGCAAATGGACCTTGAAAGTTTTGCCTTTCTAAGTGTCGAAAGAATTAGAGACTGAAGTTGAATATAAAAGCTGAGGAACGTCTCAACTGAATAAACACTGCTTTTATGTAATAGTGCCTTACAAAAACTTTATTTCCAAAAACATTACTCGTAGTCGAGGAGCGTAAACTTCTTTAATAAAGCTGATTTAGAAATACAATGGATCCTGTTTCAAGAGTCATTTTATGAGCAGATTTGGTCTTATGGAAACACAAAAGAGATGAGAGAATTTGTGCCATTTAACAATTTTTTTATGCTTAAGCTGAAATTTGAAGAGTAGCCGCTTGGTAGTGCAACTCGTGCAGTTTGCTTCTCTCCAAATGCAGAAAAATACTTCATCATGTCTGAATTTTGAATTTGAATATTAAATAATATAAAATACACAACTAAGACACACTAAATGCAAACCCAGACATTACAGTACCTGTTAGAAAGGTTGCTACTTCTCACCGCTCTTGCATCTTCAGGGTCTTTTTGCAGGTTTCTCTACAGTATCATCCTCGTTGCTGCTTCTGTCTGACTTTTACTCAGCTGGGACAGAAAAACATGAAAAAAAATCATCTGGCTTTGCAAAGTAAAGTACTTTTACAAAAAAATACAATGGAACGTGTCTGTAAAAGGCACAAACCAAACACAGCACTCAATGTTTGGTTGTTGGGTGTCATAAATATTTAAACTGTATACTATATTGCTTTTCTGACATCCAAGCAACCAACGGTATGTTACTGTGGAAACTGATGTGGCACCAGTGAGCTCTGCATTGTTTGAAAAGAAGTAGAAAGAGAGAGAGAGGGAGAATGCTTGAATTTTATTAGTTTTTTTAATACGGATTTATTCACTTCTGAGTTCTGCCTCCACAGCTATTTATCATGTTTTTAGTCCTTCAGTCTGCTAACCAGGCTGCTCCTGCTGCACAGCCCATTTTCTTGCTTGGTTAACCTCCATTCCAGTCTGAAGCTTTCTGTGGAATCAGCAAATCATGCTTTCCCCTAACTCCCCCCATTTAAAAAAAAAAGTTGCATACCTGAAATATAGTTTGCTTGTAAACTTAGCGGTGATGAACAAGCGCTAAACATAACATTACACGTTCCATTTAACAGACGTTGAAATAAACCATGAATAAACTCAGACTGACCCCATGCCAAATGACAGACAGCCAGAGAAATGCGTCTGATGCTCATACATGTTTTAAATATGTTTTTATCAAGGCCTCGTGGTCTGGCTTCATACATTAAACATAAATTCTCACCTTGTGTGAAAAATCTCTTTGCTTGTGTACACTGTGTACGGAGGAGAGAAGAACAAAGCAATCATTGAAACAATCCATCAGCATTCCTTTGTATATTAACTATACACACGTGACACTACATGACATACATAGCTGTGAACTAAGTATCTCAGTCGTCCTGGTAGTTTGAGAAATGTATGAAATCAGATAGTGATTGATCACTTCAGTTTTTGCTGCGATGGTGGTTTTATTTACTCTTGAATAAGTCTTATTTATCGTCTCTCTGGAGTAGAATATTTCTCTTTTTGTATGAAAGGAAAAAATCTGCTATTGCATTAGGATTAATTCTTTTGTTTTCAAGTTATTTTTTGGCTTTTACTATAGTGCACAGTGGAGAGAGAGACAGGAAACCTGGGGAGAAGAGTGGAGGAAAGACCGGCGTTAAATGACACAGGTCTGACTCGAACCTATGACAACTGCATCGGGACTATTTCCCTTGTTTATGGGTCACCCCACAACCAGTTGAGCTACAGAGGCGCTCCATTGTGATTCATTTAATTTTAACTTAAGTTAAGCCAACATGCATATCCATGTTATTCCCACATCGTACGGTTTTATTTGTGTCCAAACAGTCCCTACGTGAAGGAATCTAAATTGAATTTGAAATGTAAAATATTCATGGAGGCTCTTAAATCATTTATGTCCAAAGTTTGTGATCATCAGCTAAGTAAAGGTGTCTCCCTGAGTGTGTGTGGATGTTTATGCAATGGCAAGATATAGACCACACTGAATATGCATGTGTTTTAGATGTACAGAATGCGGTCTAAGTGAGTGGGTGGATCGAGGCTTGTCAGATTGCACACGGTTTGTAAATCAAAATGCAAAGCCAGTTGTGGACAGCACTCCATGTCATGTTGAAAACCCCTGCATAATTTATATACTGTATCCTATCTTTCTAACCTACTGCAACCTTTTTTCCTTTCTTTTTCCTGGACAAAAGAAAGTAGGAAGCAACCATCTGACAGCGTATCTTCAGAATGTTTTGATATTTGGGTATTTGGTAAGAGTTAAGTCAAGTTAAAAAGCCATTTTGACAGATGGTCCAATCTAGTTGAAAAGGTGCAGAAAACTGAGGTGAAAATATTAGTTCTTAACTCAAAGTCAATTCATGCTTTCCTGGCCACGTGTCTGCAAGAGTCTGCAAGGGTTCGTATGACGTTAATGTCGCCATCTGCCCAAGTCCACAAGCAAACCCTTCTACGTACACCAGGCATAAAATTTTTGATCAGCAGGTGCTACTCACTCGACTGTGTAACTATTGGAGGATATTAGCCATTATCCATACCTATAAAACTCATTAAGTGAGTTGTAACCGAAGTAGTCACTGCTGGAGTGGAGGTGCTTTGATGGGTTCCATCAGACACAGTGAGAAGTTTCAAATTCTCCAGAAACCCTGTGTTATGTCCACCCACAGTGCTCATCACACCTCTGGAATAATCACTGACGTTGTACAGTTCAACGTGTATTTTAGTGCTTTATCCTGTGAAAAGCACAACCAGCCTCTCAGAAACATTCTTGTTTTTCTGTATGGACAAAGCAACCCTTTAGTAGCACGAATAGAGCCGCATTTGTGACTTGATATTAAAATCTAAATCGATCAATGCACGGGGATGCAGAAACCGTGGGTTAGCATGAGGGCTATCACATTTTCATCTGTGCTAGTGGCTCGCTTTAATGTTCTTTAATTATGTCTGAGAAATATTATTGTTTGTGTATTTACTGGCCACTGGCATTTTACAAATATGGCCTTCGGGCAAAGCATGTTGAGTACCTCTGATCCAGTGCCATCAGGTTGATATTTCAATTTGTCAAATATTTTATATTTAGAATACTATAATTTATGACTAATACCTGCAAAACTACAGATTCCCTCAGATTACCTATTAACCTGCTAAATGTTGGCACATTAGCATTGTCACTGTGAGAGTGTGAGTGGGTAACAGTCTATTGCACTGTCAGTAAACTAGACCACTGTTCCTGTCGTTAAAAGTACAGAAAATAATGTTTACCGGTGATTCAACACCATACCTAAATGGAAAATTGGGGATTATTTTGTGTCTACTTAATATTTATGGGACGTTGTGCGGTTAACATCATCAAAGCAGCAAATTGAACAGCAGCTGTAAGTTTGTCAGTCAAGTAATGCGGCGAGAACAGGAACAAATGAACCATGCCAATTGCACTCTGTAGTTTTGGATCCTGCTTCTTTGGCTGCTTCTGCATTCATCATAATTAAATTTGTGTGAGCTCCCAACTTGATTAAAAAGTGATGACAGCCCTGCTAACATTTTTACACTCCTCTGCAAAAATAGCAATAGGGCTAATCCAAATGAGGTAAAGATTTTCTAAACGGGAGATGAGTTGATCTATCTGTGGGGTCCTTTTCCCTTTATAATGTAATGTACATGTTGAAGTTGTAGTTTATTACCCTTTGGCCTGACTTGGTTAAATGCACCTGCTAGACTCTTCCTCAGGGGGCTAATTTTGTTTGTTTGCAGGCCTGCTGCTGGCTCTCTATTCACTTACCACCCACCAACTGATTTCCTCAGTGCTCCCTTTCAGCTTTACTCCTCACACAAGTTGAGAAATGGCAGTTCCCCTTCCATGAGGTTAAGTGCATCCTGACCTTTTGGTTCCACTGCTCTAGACAGCCTAACGTTATCTGAAGCCACCCTCCCTTCCGAACTGATCCAGAGTGACAGGGCTGCTTTTGGCCTGCTTTCTTTTTTTAAGCATATCATTTTTAGGGGGATTTAGCCTTTACTTGACAGTGTACAGCAGGAAGAGACACTTCTGATTTAAACCAAAGATGTGGCAACTGTGTGGTATTAGTCTGACCAGCTCAGCTGTGACAATGTTTCTTTAGTGTTTTATTTTGGGATGTTATTCCTTTATTCTAATTTATTTCAGCTTTGATTCTACATGTTAATTATTGAGACACATTTGCAGGCCTCGGTGATTCACAAAGGCGTAAATCAATAGCTGATGGGCTAATTGTGGCATGTATAATGCTGCATCCTGAATAATTAGGATCTATTTTTCTAATAGCGTTAAATGTGACCCACCTACAAATTTGGAGAACAGATGTTGTGCGTCTTCACAGAGCTCGGTACATTCACCGTGTAATTAATTTCACACTGTGAAGGTTACATTTGCCATTAGTTTCCATGGCAGTTGATCATTTATTCAAAGCTGAGCTGGTATGTTGAAAGGGAAATCTGAATGCATTTTGTCCACCTTTTTACTTCTGCCCTAATTAGCAATCAGTGCAACTTAGCAACAACTCAAACCAAAAACTTATTTTCCTTAGATGGCTGAAGTGTAAAAATATATGAAAGAGGCTAAAAGGATTCTTTTTTTTTTTTTTTTTACAGTAAAAAGGGACCACATAATTATTCATGTGCAGATGTGTATGTAGAAGAGGTCACTTGTAGTGAGGATGTTTGTCTTAGTTCTACAGAGCATTTATCTCACGTTAGCTTTTTGGTACATACCTCTACTATTTGGGTTCAGGCAAACACTGCTCTCACAGTGCCATTTTTGGCAGCAACAGCTTTTATTTACTTGAAGAAGCTCTAACAAATCCACTGTGAAGCAGATGAAGTTCAAGACTGGCTGATGAACAAAGTGTAACATTTGGTGGCTACAGACCCTGATCTGCTTTGTCAGAGTTGGTAGAGGTCGAAACAGAGCTAAGAGAAAGAGACTATTGCCTCCAACTGAGTTCTATTATTCTGCTTTACCTGTGAATAATCTCCAAAGTGCTTCAGTAAAAAACAACTGGACTCTTGTTGTTTCACCTCTTATCCAGGAGACTTCTGAAATGTAGAAGTCTCTGAGGTAAAAGGTCTTCAAGAACCAAAAAGAGGTTCAGTTGCTGTTTATTGAAGCTCATTGAATACCCATGACCTAAATGACTGAGAATCTACAGTGATAATGAATAAGCATGTGTTTGCCAGATTGAGAGGTTAGAATAAGTCAGTGTTGTCAGCTTGTTTCCCAATTAGCCAACCAATCTGTAGAAAAATACATTTAGCATATTACACACTGATGTTCTCTATTATGGAGATGACTTTGCTGGACTGAACAACAAGAAAAACCAAACTATTAAAAACACATTTGGCAGCTGCAATGACAATGTCTTATTTAGTTTGTAAGAGAGATGAAGTCTTCTGCACAATGGGCAGATGGTCCAACCAGCTCTCTTTAGAAATGTAAACAAATAAACTGCACATTAATAATACATTTATTTTAAGTGGCTAAGCTGATGGTCCAGTGTAATTGCACTGGCTACCTCAAATAGTGTCAGGTGGGCCATCCAGCCGGACATTTACAGACCAGAGGAGAAAATACTGAGAGCACTGCTAGATATGGCACCACAAGGATGTATATGTATAACCTATGTGTATCTACAGCTGGCGCTCTGATGGACAAACATGAAGAATTGATGGCAGAAAGACATCAACATCCATTAGGTCAGCTTGTGTTGTTGCTTTAGAGGTGGAGATGATAGACCTGGTGTATCTGTGGAGTGAGTCACTGACAGACAGCGTGGTGTCTGTCTGAACACTGGGCATTTTGTTGGACAGCATCTTTGAAGTGTTTCCACAATCTCCACCTCCATTTGGAGGGAATAACAAAACATTTTTTTTTGCCCGATACAGTGTACAGGAGTGCGTTTGAATCTTTTGGATAACATCATCCGTCTCGTGAAATAAATGTGTGAAGAGTTCCTTTAGTTTAAAACACAACCCTTAAAATAAATTTCAAGTTAATTCATTCATATATGTTGCTTGCCACCTGTTTCTTGAACTGATGTCCACAGATTAGTGTCTTTGATGTATCAGGCAGAGACTGACCTCCTGAAAACACATGAAGGTTGTTCAACTTTGAGTGTCTGACTCCTGTTTTGTTGATTTTGCAGATTCACCTCATGCCTTCAAGAAAAGTGTGTATGCAAATCACTATGTAAAAGATGATTTTCTTCTGATAAGTGCCATATTTCCCATTCACCAACAATGACAGCTCCTTAAAGACATAATGCAAGTAGGTTATCTTTTAAGTTTTATTTTTTGTTTGCTTTGCTTGATTTTCTTTTCATCTTCTATTTCTTTTTTTACCCACTCACCTGTCATTTTATATTCTTTCTTTATACCTTTACACTTAAAAAAAACTTATTTGGGAAACACATCCACAGCTATTACATTAGCCATTATATCCTCAATGAAGTATGGCACATATAATCCATCATCAACCACAGATTTCAGTCTACGGCTGTCAGGACTGAGAGTAACAACCTTTTTTTTCATATTCGCCATCTGTGTATTCCTGTGATTACATAGCATCTGCTAATGACACTTTCCCACATGAAGCTAAAAAAAGCATTTACATTGAAAAAGCAAACACATTAAATCCCTCAAATAGAATCATTCTCTGTATCCAAGCGTCACTGATAAGTCTGACCCGTCGTTTGACTTTTTTTTTTCGCTTGAACAACATCAGTTTTTAGGAATTTCAGAGGGAATTATTTGTTGCTATGGCATTGTGTGCTATTTAATATTCAGAGTGGAAATGCTGTTTCCATTTCAGTCTCTGTAATGACGAGAAATGCCTCACTGGAGATTAGCATGTAGAAATGTCAGACCCTTGAAAATCCTCCCTTCTTCAAACACGCATATATTACAGGAACTACCTTTACACACACTCACACACACACACCTCTTTCAAGTATAATTGCATATGTGGAGACAGTTTTTACAGAATCTTTAGAATACGAAGTCTTTCTAAGCACTTTACTGTACCACGAAAACATCAGATGGGAGCAGCAGCATAAAGCATGACAGATTTAGACAACATATATTTCATGGCTTTTCATTTGAGCCGGATTAAATCCAGTCGCTCAGAGTTTTGCTCTTTCCACAAAGTCACCCTAAGTCCTTGCTTGTTTAGAATTTTTGCTTTTGTCCAACAAATAACAGCAATGTCCCTGTGATCTGAAAGAGCCTTAAAACTCCCTTCATTTTTCTTAAGATGGGTCCCACAGTTCTTGAGAGTTTCTCTTTTTAAAGAAGCATGCATAAGTCTATATGATAGATATACTGTATCTAAAGTTCTATGGCACGCAGCTGATTGATGTAAAAAAAAAAAAGATATACATTTAGCATGTGCTTACAAGATGGGACATTTAAGTGTGCAGTTCCACTATCATTATGACATATTATCTTCGTTTTCTTCCTGGAAATGCAAGTTTTAATCCACTCTGGGTTTTTCAGGAGCCCCGTCTGAATTTGATGAGTTTTTGGAAAGCCTGCTTGAACTCATCGTTGAATGCGGTGTAGATGACGGGATTGATAAGTGAGTTCAGGTATCCCAGCCAGGTAAAGATATCAAACAGCACCGGATCAAACCAGCAATCTTTACATATGGCCATGACGAGAGTGCCAACAAAGAACGGCAGCCAACAGACAATGAACGCGCCCAGGATGATGCCCAGAGTCTTGGTTGCTTTCCTCTCCCGCGCTGCACACAGACGTTTCCTCTCCAGCACGCTGTCTGCAAGCTTCACTTTCACACTATTCATGAACAGCGGCGATCCTCCTCCTCCTCCTCCTCCTCCGCCGCCTCCAGAGTGTAGGTGCGCTTCCTGGTGGGAGGCAGAATTAAGAGAACAGAGAGAGGAGCCTGCCGAGGTCTGGATGAGCTGTGCCGTGGTGAAACGCTTCCCAGACGATGACGGCGTCTTGAAAATGCGAGAGCGGGCCGCGACGTAAATCCGTCCGTAGAGGATGATGAGAAGCACTGTGGGAACATAGAAGGCGCCAAAGGTGGAGTACAGGGTGTAAGAGATCTGATCTGTATTCACCATGCACTCTGTCAGCTCCTCGTGGGCTTTGGCCTGCCGCCAGAAAAGTGGAGGCATGGAAATCGATATAGAAATCACCCACACTACCCCGACCATGATCGCTGCCCGGCGCATGGTGCGGCGTTTGGAGTACTCCAGAGCATCTGTGATGGCCCAGTAGCGGTCCAGCGCAATCACACACAGGTGTAGGATGGAGGCCGTGCAGAACGTGATGTCAGATGACAGCCAGATGTCACAAACAATCTGCCCCAGCGACCACGTCTTGCTGACAGTGTAGACGATGCTGATTGGCATGACTAAAATCGACACCAGCAGGTCTGTGACGGCCAGAGAGCCGATCAGGAAGTTGGCAGGTGTGTGAAGCTTCCTGGTGAGGAAGATGGTGGCGATAACGAAGGCATTTGAAAGCACCGTAGCCAGAGTGACGACGGCCAGCAGCGCAGACAGGGAGACCTGGAGGCCGAGCAGCGTGGCCTCGCTCCATGGTGGAACTGTAGTGGTGTCAGGAATCTCTGTGAAGTTACTGGTGAAGTAGTCCAAAGAGCTGTTATCCAACTCCATCTTGCCTCTACGCCTTTAAACCGTCTCTTGTATAAAGTTTAGCCTCATCACTGTAATCTAAAAAGGTCCAGCATGGCACCGAAGGAGGCGGTATTGTGGTTTGGCACTGTTGGTTTCGGCTGCAAAAAAATGCAAAACTTCGTCTTTTATCCTCCCTTCACTAAAAGTTGTCCTTTATTTTCCATTCGTTTAATGGCAAAACAATTTCATACCAACCTTTAGCAAATGTCTAATTCTATCATTTCACGTTACAATTAACGATCCTGATGATGAATTGTCTTCAACCACTGGCTAATTTGTCCATTTCACTTCTCGAGTATTGATTTGCTCCACTGGTGTAGCTGCAAGAGAGCCAGATCCTAATTTGTATTCAGCTCCCATCAGACAGACACGTCTTTTCTCTCTTCCCAGCGCTGTTATCTCATCTCCCACCAGCAGCCAGCCGGCAACCACACCTTCAGACCAAGCTTTCCTATCTATCAAATGCTTTAATGGGCTCCTCCTTTTCAATAAAGCTAAGCGGGGAGCTGCATGTAGGAAGATGACGACGACAGATACAAAGGTTTGCTTGTTGTCTCTTTCTTATCTTTTCTCAAGTCCACATGAGGCCTCCTGATTTGAGGTTCGGACTGAAACTTGGCTGTGCCTGGTGTCTCTGATGATGCTGGGAAGCCAAAACACTACAGTGACATGACTGACATCAAAACCGGCCGAGGAACAATTCTAGTTAGAAAGTCAGCCCATAGATAATTATTCGATATCCGTGGGGCTTTTTGGCAGTTATGTACAAGTTTGCTGAAATGCCATGATCAGCAGAGTCTTTATTATTTCAGGTTCCCAGTGTTAAACGCTTGTGCATTAACTGCTTCTTCTTTACTGCATTGCCTGTCAGATAAACTTTTACTTGTGCTGTTCGTACAGATTAGAAGGTTTACTGAGACTTTCATCCGGCTTCCTCTGAGGCATTTTCATCCTGGGTGAGACACATGAGAAGAAGAGAGAAAAATAGACACAAGATTAGTTATGTTTCTTTAGTTTTTCATCATCCCATTCACTATGTTGTGTAAATAAACAAGCAAATACATAAACAAACATTAGGTGAATCAAATATCCTACACATTAGTGGCAATAAATGCACATGTGCAACTTGTAAAGGGAGTATTTTGACTTTAAATGACCCAAATCTTCAGCAGAAGTTGAAAAAAGACACTTAAGCGAAGGTAGAAAGAATTCTTCTGCTTTACTAACTGCACTACATATTTGCAACAAAACCTCTGTATTGAAGCATTCAGTTGAAATTCTCAATATAAAGGCAAACAATACTAATGTACTTTCTAACAGTTGGGCTGAAGAAATACTATTTTCTGTCATGGAATCTGTTAATCTGTAAATTTATGATTCATATTACTGTTCACGGCACTTTGGATATTAGAGCATAGTGGTACAAATAGAAACTGACCATGTTACCTCCAGCTAGCAGTAACAGAACATTATCACAGAATGACAAGCCGTCTTATTTTCATGAAGGACATAGGAACTGAAATGTGGAAATGTAGTATTATGTCCCAGAAGGTATGAAGACTTCAAATGACTACTAATTACTGCATAAGGCATTCCCAGCATCCAGGTTTTCATCCATATATTAGGGTTGCCTTAATGTATTATTTAACAGCGATTGTATGAACACTCCACTGGTAATTCAACAATTTGTGAAGAACTGACGCACACACGTAGTAAAATCTTGACAGTTTTGTCCAGGTGATGGATTTTATACAACTAAAACAGGACTAGATTAGGGAATGAAATTAACAAGATTGGATTCCTGAAATTAAGTCTGAATAACTCCATCTTTTTTTTTCAGGCTATGTCAAATTTCACACGTCAACAAGCTATGAAGTGATGCTGGAATATTAAGAAACAAAGCACGTTTTGCCATAGTAATTACAACTGTTTGCAGTTTCACATTTAACACATCCTCCTGCTGGCACAGGATGAGTGTCAAGACTGATTTCCAAGTGAATGTTTGTTCCTGACTCTGCAAATCACTTCCATTAGCTGAAGTGTCGATTGGCAGCTGGGTTCTTGAGGAGGATTATTGTGCTTCTGCTGTGACAACAAATGGGCATATTAAACAATAGACGAAAACAGTCCTGTCGCTGTAGCGCATTAATTTGCAAACACTTAGGCGAGCGTGAACATTTTTCTTTTGATACTCGGTAATGATTTGAAACCTCGTGTGGTTTATATGCTGTACGTCTTTATGTGAAAGGTTTGCTCTCAGTTCTGATGGTGAGAACCATTCAGGGAAAACATCCTTTCGCTCACAAATAACTTACATTCACTGATTTAGATCATTTGAAGGAAACACAAAGTCTAAGCTCCTTCCAGTGAGGATTTGAGAGGTAGGATACACCTGTGGTTCGTCTTTCTAAGCTCCTACTGAAGCCTCTTGTCTCCTAGTCTCTTTGAGGTGCATTTAAGGGATTGAAAGATCTACTTTCTTTATTTTCATTCTAGCAGGTCTGTGAGGCTGTACTGAAGCACAGTGGGTTGGAGGTAATGCTAACGTCATGCTGGGATGCTCAGAATGACAATGCTAAAATGCTGATGTTTATTAGGTAGAATCTTCACCACCATGTTAGTGTATTAGGTTACTAGTTAAATAAACACAAATAAAAGCTAGGGCTGATTGGAATGTTTTGCAAATATCTGGTCATAAACCACCTGATGGCACAAAATAAAACGACAAAGGATAGGATTTTCTGGAAGAAATGTGAACATGTCTATACTAATAGTGTGCAAATACTGTATCATATCAATCCATCTAGTTGTTTTTGAAACATTTCACTAGAATACATCCATTCTCTGATGGCCATGAATGGCTGCACCAAATTTCATGGCAATCCATCTCATATTTGTTGAGATATTGTCTGACCTCAAAAAGAGCCAAAGTGAGACACTGGAATTCAGTGAGAGGGTTAGAAGCAGAGTGGTCTAAACCACAAAACATCTGAACTGAGTTTGATATCATTTCTGCCATATTTTATGGTCTAGATTTTAGTGACAAAGTGGTCTAAGCCACAATCCAAATATAGTGTTACAGTGACGCTTCGAATGTTAGACCATACTTGAAAACACAAAATTTTGAACCCATTTTTCTCAAAAACTAAGAAAGTGGATTAGACCACTCTGCTTCCAAACCCTTCAGTTGTACTGACTCTCATCTGAATTTACACTGTCGTTTGCTTCTGTTTTTGCTTAACAGCAAAAGCACATTCATATCACACTGTTACTGAGTGCAGTTAATTAAATTTCCTTTACGATTTACACGATAACCAGTCACTCAGGGTTGACATATGCAATTACAGTCCAGTTCAACTTCAGCAAAGACTCAAGCATGACAAGACAACAGTTACCAAACGGTAGGAGACAACCATTGCAGGGATAAAATTGTATTCACTTGACGATGGAACGTGGAAATCAGAGGTCTTCATATTTTGTCATTTTCAACACTGAGGGCAGATCTGTTAATATGAAGGAACAAAACCATAATATACAGTTTTTGACTTATAGACTGCAAGACTGATAGCAGACTGATGTAGATTTTCCTATGGACTGTTCCTCAGGCCCAAATGTAAAGTTGGAATAGGCATGACTGTTACTGATTTAATGAGAAACAACAGAACGTAATATCTTCAGTTTTAGTTGTCAAAATTATTAATTCAAAGCTCCCTCACATCATAGAACATAAAAGCATACACTCTGTCCCTGCTTTGTCCTGCTCCAAACCTGCACCATGACATTCAAATGGCCAAGAGGGTAGTCAGCTACTGGCTGCCCTCCATCAAAAACATGCTGTTGAGCAGCAAAGAAAAGGGCAACGAGAACTGATTCTACCCGCCTAGGTAAATACGGGCTTCACATTGAAACAAAAACACAAATGATGGTCTAACTGTGCCCTGCTGATCTAAACTGGATCTTGTTTCAAAATTCTAAATGCTCTAAATGTAATTTTATGAAACAGAGCACTTTGAGTGGCATGATCACAATAATCGATACACAGTTAAGGTAAGTGTCACTCAGGAATAATCCAGAGATGAAGTGATGCAGGAGACAGACAGCGGAGACCAAAATATCCTGAGCTTCAGGCTACACAACACAATTTTTCTGCTTCTAAGTGACATAGATCAGGTTTCTTTGCAGACATGTAAAAAAAAAAAAAAAAAAGCTTAAGTTACTGTTGTTATTCTTGTACACTCAGGAAATTACAAACAGAACATCAGGTGCAGATTTATCAGAGACAGCGGTAACTGCTGGTAGGTGAAGTGTCACACAGCTCACACTCAGCTGACTACCTTACAGTCACACTTCATTGCATCAGTAGAGAAGACTGATAAGTGCAGTGCTGGTAGGAACACTTAGTCCTAGTGCTGTGATCCTGAAAGCACCGTACAGTGAGGTAGCTGGATGATGGTTGTGGACAGCACTGTGATGGTTAATTCATTTGTCTCTGTTGCAAACTGCTATATGGTAATATGTTTCTGGTGCATATCATATTCCACTCACGCACACATGTGCAGTAGCATGTTTGATAGATGAGTGAACAGCTTATCTGTTTACACATCAAACCAGTCAAGGACAAGGCTTATCTCCTAACGGCCTGGTTTACCGCAGAGTGATTTAATGAGGTTCATAATGAATGGAGGAGAGGAAAAGATTTTCAATCAAGAGCAGGGCCTTGCCTAAAATGGGCTGTATACGGTTTGTGTGAAATGTATTATGTCTACATCTGGCTTTAAAACCAAAGGTCTAATACAAGGAGATGTGATCAGGCCTCTAAGGTGAGATGTGCATTTATCATCCTTAAAAAGGTTGCTACTACAAAGCAAACAAAAACGGGCAAAAAATATGTAGAATTTACTCATGTGTGAAGAACAGAACTGGAGCACAGACAACATCGCATCCCTGCCCAGTCGGCCCCATCGCATCACACGCCACTCACTACAAATCCAATTCATTCCTTTCAGGCTTGGGCCAAATCCAAGCAGATGCTGCAGCGTTCGCAGCAGCCCGTTTGTTGGTCTGGGTGAAACAGCTAAACCCTCTGATCCCAGCAGGTCTGCACACACCGCATGGCCCCAGCGGAGATAGGCTAATTGATTTAGCTCCAAGGAGGCAGAGCCATCGCTACCTCCGCTGTCAGCTAATGTCTGGAGTTTACTCAAGCATGCACTAAATGGTAGGTGAGCATGGGTGAGTGTATGTGTGTGTGTGTGTGTAGGGGTGTGTAAGGGGTAGAAGTTTACATCAATGGAGCCAAAGGTTGGGGCTTAATAAAGGGGAAAGGGGATGAAGATAATGGGATGGGGTAAAGTGAATGGAACAGGACACTGAGATAAAGCAGTAAGGGTATCTGCTGTGATGCAGTTAAAATAGTTTCAGGTTAATTTTCATACTGATGTCTCGGAATGTAATTCTCTTACTGTCCTGCTACCACAGTCCAGATGATAAATGACTTAGTTTGACAAAATCACTGATATGGCTGCAGTTAGTAGTCTATCTTGACCTCAAAATAATATAATAATAACTAAGTGACAGCTAGTGGTGTCAGCACAGGGGTTGTTGGGGCTGAGTGCAGCCTAAAAGTAATACTTAGACACTCTTTAGGTTTAAAATTCAATTCAGTTTTCAATTCAGTTTTATTTATTCAACATATGCCATCTCCCAGCGTTTCACATATTTTAAACAATGAACAGAGAGGAACTCTGAGAAACTTTAACAGGGAGGAAATAAAAACTCCAACAGAACCAGGCTCAGGGAAGGTGGCCATCTATCTTGAAACAACTGCCAGGAAACAAGAAGTGACACGTCACTTTGCCGGACACCCCCTCTAACTTTGTTTTTCAGGTTAGCCCCTCGAAACTCCAAGCACTTTCGAAGTGTTCTATGCCAAATTTTTCTGCACTATGGGAGAATCTCACTGCATCATATAGTCCTGCACCTCTTTAAAAACAGCACAAGTTTGCACAACACTTCTAGAGAAGTAGAAAGAGCTCTAAAATGTCTTTTGTGCGGTATAACAAAGTTAAAACGCTAAAAATGAAACAAAAAGGAAAAATGAAAGTTGAATTTCTTAACGAATACTGGAAACAAAGGGTGACTCTGCACACTATAGATGTCTTACTACTTACAGTTTAAATTGACTTTAACTGTAAACTCCACCCAGTTTGTTGTAAACACAGCATGACGTCCCTTTGAAAACTCATTTTTGAGTTTCTTTCATGTGACTGTTGGTCGCAGTTGAGTCAATTATGGCTCCACAGTTGTGCCAAAGAGTTAGAGTTAGAGCAAACTGTTTATTTTTGGAAAATTTTGAAATGCATGTAGGATAAAGGGTTTTGATGAAATATTACACACTTAGATTTGGTTTGGTTTCCTGGGGACACACATGGCTAGTTTAAGAACTATTGGAAAGATCAAAATTTGACAATTCTTTATTTTCTAACTATTTCTAGTTTCTACAAACAGACTTCTTTTAGCACCTGTTTAAAGATACCATACCATTCTAAACTCATCAGCAGGTTTTGAGGTTCAAAGGTCAAAGGTTTAAAAAACTATTTAAAAAATACAATATATTAAATACATTCCAAAATGAATGGCAGAATTGAACATTAGCCAAAGAGATCTACATAACATTTCTCGCTTATTTTGCTTCCATTATCATTCATCGTTTTGAAAAGGACAATAAGCAATTATATTTGCATGATAAATTCAAATGTAGGATAAATGCAGGGAATATATATTTTACTCTTCCAGCACCCACTTCTGAAACCAGACCTACGTCTTTGGCTTCAAACAATAAAGAGTGTTCCATTGGTGCTCAGAGGTGAATTGCATTTCAACAGTCTCCTAGCCAAGCTGCACTGCCAATGCCTTTGGCTTAATTTTGCTTATTATTCCAGTCAGTATGAAATCCAGAGTACTGTTGTTTGATTTTGCACCAGAAATGGTTTTTTTTGTACAATGTAGTTTGTTTAGTGGCATGAAAATGCTGAATTATAGATTGCTGGGCTGCATCATATGTGTGAAAATTAAACTATAAAATATAGATTAGTCGCAATCTTCAAACATCAACAAAACCTCAGAAATGATGAATGTCAAAGCATAGCCTAAAAGTTAGAGTGCATACAATCACACCAGACAGCTGGGAGATGGAGTCTATACCTTTAAAATTACACGTAGTTACAGCAAGAGTTTTATAGCCATGTGGAATAATGGACACATTGTCATGAATGGTTGGCGTGTATGAATTACAAAATGCTGGCATGTCCTGCTGCAATTCAGGAAACAGCAAATCAAATTGCATGCTTCTTAAGGGCTCAAGGATTTATCATATTTCTGATGTTTGCAGCTTACTGAGAGCACGGAGAGTGCAGGTTTTCCTCAAGCTACATGGGCTCCACATGTGCAGAAGTATGCACATGTACAATCACACATAGGCTGCACCACCTTTCATCCATCCACCTACACATAGAAAAGACATGAGCATGC
Source organism: Amphiprion ocellaris (assembly GCF_022539595.1). Lineage (NCBI taxonomy): Eukaryota > Metazoa > Chordata > Actinopteri > Pomacentridae > Amphiprion > Amphiprion ocellaris. The sequence goes on from NC_072785.1 coordinate 12,876,007, forward strand.
ATAATGAAAATACCAAACAATTATCCCTCATAGGAATTGGGGGACAATGGAGGGGTTTACATGCTAATGTTGACTTATAGTGACTGACTGAAGTGCAAGACAATGAACTGCAAACACAGTGATAGTGTTCTGTTCAAACCTCAGGACTCATTATAGAGGCTGAGAAGGATAATCTCAGCTCTTCTGTAAGCCGATGGGAAGGGAACAGATTGTTCAAAATGGGACAGTTTAGCCTCTTAGCAAGAAAATTAGGAGTTTTTTCTTAATCAAAGTCCCCGATGTTTGTTGTAGTAACAGCAGCTTGTTAAAAATGGATTAAAAGCAGCGTCTGACATCTCTTCGTCTCTTCATTTCTGCCCAGAATAAACTTTATCAGCACATCCAAGCCGCCTACTGCACAGACAACCTTCCCACAAATGTAGTATTCACCACTCCACAGTAATGCACTCCTCACTGTATGTACATGACCCTTTGAAAGTGGAACAGGCCCAGTGCAAATCTAGGGCATTTGAGAAGCCCCTTCATGGAGAGTGGGCCTGAGATGAGCTGATGCAGAGATTATCTGTCACAGTCAGTTTGTGTTCGGTGGAGAGAAGAGAAGAGAGAAGCAGACAGAATAAGGATCTGGTTTAAATTTTGAAGATGTTGAATCATGTAGAGCTTGTGATTAAAACACGGTTAGAGCCAGAGAGATTTGGGGTACTGTAAAAAAAAAAAATAAATAAATAAATAAAAAAGCTAACATCTTGAAATACTTTTAACTTTACTTTTAAAATTGCCTGTTGTTTATTTTTCGCAGATTTAATTTTTTTTGTTAATGTACAGATTCTAACTTGTGAAATCACCAAAAATGTTTTAATTTGAATCTTGACTAATGTTAAATAAATAATGTTAAATAAAAAGGCCAAAACTGTAAATAATGTCCACATCAGAACTCTGTAGTTTTATAAATGGTAGGTTGTTCTTTTACAGAATTTTTTGGGAGTTTTATTGGACAAAATTATTACTTTTTTGTATTTTTTTGACTGTATTTATATCTGCAAAAACTATTGTTTTAAAAATATTTGCTTTTATTTATTAGAATGTTTATGTTTATTAGGATTGAAAAATTATCAAATATTTTAAAACTTATTTTATGGATTTTTCATTGTGGTTAAATTAAGGAAATACCTAGTAAAATGACAAAAAAACGGTAATAATTTACATGCTGACTGTAAAAAACAACAACAACAACAAAACAGTAGAATAGTAACTCCTTTTAAAATATGTGGCTGGAATATTACAACATTTAACTGTATATCAAACTGACAAAAATAATCAAATTTTACAGACAGTTGCTGGTATTTTTTTTTAACCATTTTATAGTCTCTGACCACTAAAGTTTGCACATTTTTAACATTTTTTTTTCTGGAACATTAGGTGCCAAATTTTCAGCTTTTTTTTCTCTTTTTGCTTTGTTTATTTTTAAACAGTGTCATTGGTTCAGAAATTAACTAATGCCAAATAGTGCCTAACTCGCAGACTTTGTAGTTCCATCAAATTTCACCTGGTCTGGTATCTAAACTGAACCATCAACTGTTTACTTTTACCTTAAATTAACCATTTTAACATATTGGTTCACAAGTTGGGAGTTTGCAGACCCTTAACACCAAGCATCTCATCTTGCTACAGTATTTACAGAGACTACAACTCCTCACATTGGTGAATCTTCAGAATGTCAGAACTCATACTGCTTCAAAATATGCAAATGTAGACTCTGTCTCAGCTGTGGTTGTAACCACAGATCATTGTATTTGTTTCTCAAGCACAGAAAAGTTTCTGTGTACCCTTGTGCACAACCAAACTGGGGGTTTATCAGATTCTAATCTAATGTTTGCAAGTAAGTACAAGTAAGTTCGATGCTAGAGTTCATATCTGTCTCAGCGCCTTCAGATGAGTAGTGATTTTATCAGCACAAAAAGATACGAAAGCCTATTTTTTAGATAACTGATGCAGGAAAAGAAACAACTGATAAGGCTTGATGGTGGTAATGGTGTTTATGATAAAGTCCACTAAAAATGCACTAAACAATAGTTTGTTTCTTATCTTAGATGTGTGACGTGGCGAGTTTGACATAGCCAGGCTTTCTCTGTGTTAGCTAACATTAAATAACATTAATGTTAATGACTTATTACTCTCTGTGATAAATATCAAGACACAAATCAATTTTCTAATCTGTGTTCGACTAGCTGCAGCACCAGCAAAGCAAAACAGACTTGGCAGCAAATCAGGATTGAGTAAAAACATATTTATGCATTTTCTACATCATCGACTGAGTAAATGTAGGTTCCCATGGCTGCATGAAGCATACAGTTTGCACGACTGTAACTGTTTGTTCAGTGGTATTTTTTTTACAGGTTTGCATACATACATACATAATGTACTCCCTCAGCAGAGAATTGATAATATTCATGCAGAATATGATCAGGACAAGAACTGATGAGAGGGTGGCGTTTCTTACAGTCCATTTAAATCTCTAACTTTGATAGAAACCTACTCCAGAGCAGGTGAAGCAGTGTGAAGCCGACGTTACCATAGTGATCTAGCAGGGTAACAGAGATAGAACTTTATAACACTGAAAACTCTGGCTTTAGGTTCAACATGTTTCATTAACTCATTAATCTTGCTTCACCTTATATCCCTCTTAGCTGCACACAGGGGTGTGTGTTTACAGTTAGACAGCAAAGGACTGTTTTCAAATTCATTTGCAGAAAATGCATTGATTCCCTAAGCTTAAGATACATAGTGAAAGCAAACTGCAGCAAGATGCAAGCTTTGTAAGTTACGACATTAAGTCCCACAGAGACTAAATGTTTATGTATTTTCATGTATAAGCTTGGCACATGTGTATGTGTGTACTGTCACATGAGCTGGTTAAAAATAGAGAACTCAGGCCCTTAAGGCGGAATGGGGTGTTAGTTTGTAGAAGCCTCTCTGTTAACAGATAAAATGTAGACTTAAAGTTCCTGATACAGTCATGAAAATTCCGTATGTTAAACTCGAACTATGACAAATCAGTCAAAAAAACAAATGTGCCCACATCAGTTTGGACAAATTATGTTATTTTCCTAGTTGCAATAGATACATTTACCAAGAACATCAGACTGGTTTTGTTCTAGTGTCATCGCATATTGTTCCACGACATAATACCTGGGACCAGGGTCTGTGACATCACAGCCAGTTTACAAGCCCAACCTGATGCACCAGGCAACTTACAGGATGCAGAAAATGTGGATAATGTGTCCAGCTAAAAAAAATACAGGGTGGATTTCACTTCAAAACATATTCAAAAATATCCAGTCGTGGCCAGTGACGTGTTGCATTAATGAAAGTCAACTGCATTTTCAATTGTGCCATATGTACAGGACATATATGCCATTTCTCTATGTGAGCTGGCTGTAATGTCAATAATTACTTTCAGAATCTATTAGTAAATGGAAAATGGACAAGTTGCAAGTTTTGCTGACATTACAGCAGCACAGTAGTGCAACCTTTACTATTAATTCTATGCATTTTGTAAGATTTTTTGAATTGGTCGTCTAAAAACAAGCAAAAGACCGAAGCTCAGTTATCAGCAGACACATGCAATAATACTGCATAAACATTACATTTTAGATCATTCACCACTGACTAGGAGACCAACTTCAGAAGTCAAAAAAGCTTCAAAGAACAATTTTGTCCCTGCTGAGTATTTTGTGTGCCCTGGAAACAGAATGGTATTTGCAATAGTAGCAGCACATTAGTCCAGTAGGTTGTGTTGTGGTCAGTTAGGATGAGTTGTGTGCATTGTTAAACTGATGAAGATGTTTTCTACATTCATGTATTTCCATGTGTTTCTTAACTTACAGTGCATTGAGTTCTCTTGGCCTCCATACATTTGCCTTTGTAAAATTAAGTAAACACACACTAACCTTGTCACACAAACACTAAAGAAAGCAGTAGCTCTGGATGCCATGATGGGGACAATCAGGATGTTTAGGTGTGTGTGAGAGAGAGGAAGTGAATCAAGAGAAATTTAAATCAACGGATAATGACAAACAGGAGTGCTTTTATCTTTACCTTTTATGTTTGAGTGTGTGCATAAGTCATAAAAGTGGAGGGGCAGTGATTCACCAGAGGCTGGGAAACAGTGATCCATCCAGGAGACAGCAGAGGATGTTTGACAAGAGCACTGGAGAGCACAACTTGAAAGCCTATTAGAGTTTAGTTTTCCCATATTGACAGAAAGTGATGATACAAAGTGTGAGAAGAAGAGTAAAGATAGCCAGTAGCTAAAAATAGCAATGTGCAAACTGCTTTTATATACAGAATTGTGTGGGATAGATGATATAGGGTATGAAATTAATGTATTCGTGGATTCAAAGAAATAATGAAGGTTGGGAATAAGGAACAACCACTACAGCTTAGATGCCTCATAAATTATGTTCAGGATTTGCTGGTGGACCAATTGTTGATTAGCAGTTTCATTAATAAAGAACTTTTGTGGGAGGTATCTTGATGTCATTTTAAAGTTTTGTTTCCAAATTGATTTAGTATTTTTGTCTTAATTCAAAGAGCCGGTAATACAGAAACGGGGCTATAACAGTCGTCAGCATGCCAGTGGAATAAAACATTAAGATTCATATAGCCGACGGTTACCATGTACAATTAAATTGGATCAAAAATTGAGCCCTGCAGCGCTGTGCATGTTGTGAAGAGGATGAGCTGGAGTGGAGAGAAATGGTTCTGTAGCTGGTCTGGTGAATAGTGGTCTCAACAGAGATGTTCTACTGTGGGCTGATTAGATCTCGGGGCAGTTTGTGCAGATAGTGCAGAAAAATTGCTATCAACCCACTGTACGGTCTGTGTGAAATGCACAAAAACATGTGGTGGTTTTGTGTACACTTCCGACAATAAAAAAGCATTCACTTGCATTAGAAAAAAAGACTGGAATTACTCAAAAATGCTCAAAAGTAAGAGCTTCATCAGGGTAAAGGAGTATTCATGTTAGGAATGTTCTTATAAATGTCCGTTTAGAGTCATTATTTGGACACACAGATCAATTGCTGTTTTTCTTTAAAAGGGCTTAAAGTACTAATACATAATGGATGAACACACTGACACTCATTTTTATGCCCTTTATTAAATTTTCTGCACATGAAGCGCCGTAAGTAGACTGAAACTGCACTCCCCAGTATCGTTGTTTAGTTTGATTTTCTCCTTCAATGTGATTTTAAATGTTTAAAATGTCTTCTATCAGTTATGTAAAGCAACTGGAAATAGTCTTGGGTTTACAAATGTGCTTTACAAATAAACTTCTTTCTGGCGTGACTTTCTTGACCACTTTTGAATATTCTGCAAAAGGGCAGTAATAGTTAGTTGGGGAGCAAAACACAGGCAGCTGAAGTTTTCGTGGAGATGGTGTAACGATTTTATTGTCAATTAAGCTGGATGGATCCATGCACCACTGCAGAACCGGAGAAGAAATGTGTGTAAGCCTATTTGTAAGTTAAAAAAGAACCGCAACTCTGACATCTTGACTTTGAATTTGCAAGAAGTGTTGAACAAAATTCGAATCAAGTTTCTGACAGAAAGATGGGGCTGTCAATTAACACTCTGGGCAAAAATTCAGAGAGGCGCTAACAACGAACTTCATGTTCGGAGTGTGGTCTACAATTAAACCCTAGAAAAGATGTACGGACTTTGAAAACTCACAAAAAGAGATGCTGAACGATCACAGCCAACTCCACTCATGTCAGTCCAGTTCTGCAGAAAATGTCAAACGGAAGCTTCACCTGCTGCAAATTTCAAGCCTCAATATTCATGGTGTGCATTTTTAATTGACTATCTTCAAAAATTCAATCTATTAAGCAAACTTCAAACCTTCTCTGAACTTGAAACTGTTTTTAAAAAAGTGTTCTCCAGCCTCTTTACACACCTGTTTACATTATGAACCTGTACAATTCTAAAACTCAATGAGTCTGTTCTACAACTCAACATTTATAAAACTATAATTAAGTTCAAAAGTGATAAACGCCATGAATTCTATCAAAAATCACTGTTGCATGTCACTTCACTGTTTGTATAGCTTACCTTCTGAATGAAGCCCATTGTCTCCTATTTATTAAACCACTGTTTTCAACCATTTGGCAATGTAATTCGGCTCATGCTATAGTAATGTATTTATAGCAGATAAATAAACTGACCCCACAAAACTTCATTTTCTTCATTATCTGCAGCAGCAAAAACAAACAGTAAACCTGTTGTTGCTTGAATAATGATACTGTTCTTGAATATCATTAAAACTGCAATCACGACATGACAAATAGATTAAAAACACCAATATATAAACACTTCTGCTCTACAGTACATCTTGTATTAAGGCTCAAACATAAAGATAAATTCTGCATTGCAAATTGAGATGCGCATTATGGACGAATGAATCCTTTATTTTTTTTTCTACTGGACAATGCAATACAGCAGCCTGCCTCATCTGCCTTTGCATAATGGAACAAGGCATCTTCAACATGCAGCCAATCTTGAGACATTGACCACTAATGGTGTGTGTGGCTGCTGCTGTGACAGTGACAAGTACAGGCTGGAATGGATTCACATATGACCCCTGCTGTCACTTACATGGTAAGTGACAAACTGTCATGATCTATAATTACAACTTTCAACTGGAGGGCCCAATCTTTGGATTCAGCTCTAATTATCTAGATAGCCTGACTGCAGATTAGTCAGAGGTGGAGCGATACAGCAAGAAAAAAAGAAATCAGACCAAGAGATAAGGAGAGGAAAATAAAAAGATAGTGAGGAAAAAGGAGTCAGATAACAGAATTGAGGAATTGGAAGGAAAAATGACTCAAAAAAGACACAAACCTCAGGTCTCTGAGGTTAAAATCATCTGGAAAGAAAACAAAACGTGATTAACACTGTTCTGAGATGGTATAATGTGGTGGATTGACCACTCTGTTGAAACAATAGTGTAGAAATACAGAGCGAGAGAGTAGAGACTGACAGAGGCATGTTATTTAGTGAGTTAAAAACCGCTTTCTCACACTGAGTCCAATCCCTTGTGAATAATCCTGCCTGTAAATCCAATGGGATTACAGTCTCAATTTTCTGGATTGCTTTAACTCCAGTGTAAAGAGAAAACTCAGCAGCATAAAAAATGACAAGAGGATTTGATGAAAGGACCGAATCGTGCCATGAAATGGAGACTGAGCTGTTTGAACTAGTGTGTGAAAAAGGCAATGTGTGAATTCAACATGCTTTTGCAGATGTACATTCTAAAGTGTGACCGATATATTGGAACCAGCCAATATCAGAGATGAATAAGTATAGTCACGCCTGTTGAACGATGTGCACCGCTCTGAAACCGTTTATTTTGCAGATGATAATTAAGAAAAAAAAACATACTCGAGGGTCATTTAGAAATTATGTCACCACATTGTTTACACAGATGATCACACACTGACTCCATATGATATTCCTAGCACTGTCTGCAGCACATGTAGCAGAGTATACACAACTGAGCAGATGACGGTATGGAGCAAAGTAGTGTCTCCTCTGTTTGTTGCTAACTAGCTTATGAAAGACACCGCTGGAAAGGTAATAAACACGGACGCTATCATATTTCATTTTCAACATAATTCTACACTGTATATAATAAATAGAATGCCAAAATATGGATATTGGGATTTTTTTACAAACTAAAATTCAGTATCAACATTACCTCCAAAAATACAGTATCCTCTGAACCCCAGTATCTACAGGATATTTCTATACACACACAAGTTTTTTGGCTGCCATTGATGAATCGATTGAAGTCTAGATTTCAGGTTGAAGAAGACTCTGTTCAGTAAACTTGTCAACTGATGATTATCCAGTTAACTTAATCATAGTTTTGAGTACAGAGGTAAACTTTCTTTTCACACATTCAGCACCTTCTATAAACATTTTCTTTTTCCTCCTGACATCGCTCGGATTAATTACTTGGAAGTTGCCATAAAGAATACTGAATTGGACAGATCCTTACGTAACTCCTCTTATCAGTCCAACAAATTGCATCACACATTAAATACGTTTTCCATGAAGCTTGACAAGACTAATATTAACATGCTGTAGGAAACTGTGGCTGGAGCGATGGAAATTCCTGAGCTTGACGCTCATGATGCCTTGATGCATGTTGACTTTATCGTTGCTCGTTTACTTGATCTGTTTGACTTGTGCGTTATCACTGTGGTGACACACGAACACATTGTTTTGTAGGTAATGCCACCCTTGAGACCCGCAATCACGCTGACTTACAGCATCTCCCTGACTTTATGACATCAAGTTTGTCTGCCAGTAGTTAGCTCTCTCTCATGTCAGCAGTTAGGCCAGTTAATGAGTTCGATGTTGGCGCTCATTTCATCTTTCTCACTGCAATCCCAGTATTTCCTGGTCATTATTCTGGTCTTAGTAGTTCTCTGTTGCTGGAAGAATCACCACATGAATATATATATATATATATCTTCATATGATACTTAAAAGCCTTATGGCAAAGATATGTTTTCAGGAAGGAGTGTTTTACAGCTGAATGGTAAATTCTTCTTCACAGACGCTGCTCCACCATCTGCTCAGTTGTGATGTTGCTACTCAGCCAACTCACATCTTGTACTGTAAACAGTGGACTGTGGGACAAACAATGTAAAAATGACACCACTGAAGAACTACACGGTTTATATTGAGCAGTGGCAAATGCTAAAATCGTACAGTCCATCTATGTAACTGCATCTTCTTCCCTCAGTTTCAGTCGTACAGCTCACACAGTTGCCTCCAGGTTGACTCAAGAAATTCCTGTCATGGATTGCCAGACCCCAACAAACACGCAATACATAGCACAGACTGTGACAGACTAACTTCTGGTAGGCTACTGCCTGTGAATTACAATGAAGAAGCTGAGAGGAATAAGTGGTTTGTGTGTCACTGGAAGCCTCTACAATGGCATTCATATCTATTGTGTAAGTCATGATTTTACAATCAACCATTTGGTAAGCCTTCTCACTTCGTTACTGTTGTTCTGCCTTTCCATTTTGGCACAGCAGCAATGCAGTTTACAGTGACAGTGGTGGCATATTTACTTCTCAGCATTCACTGTACTTTTTAAAACAATGGGTCTTGATTTCAGATGGTAGTAGAGAGAAAAACAGACCTCTCGTTTGTTGCCAATGTCCACTGAATTTGTCAGCTGAAAAGACAACTATCGATTTCCAGCTGGATAGATGATTATACTAATGTTAGCTCCATGAGTTGGATTAAAATGCCGCCTGGCCGACGCTTTAAGGTTTCAAGCTGGCACATTTTGGTACAAAATTTGTTGGCTGCATGTGATGACTGTATATGAAAGAGCCACTATAATGTCACCCATTGGTTTATAGGCTGCTGTTTGAACATTAAAGTAAGACTGGTACTGACGCTCAGTCTGGTGGCTCTGGCTATTGCCATCTTGACAGTGCCTGACTCCTCTTAATTCCTGGCTAAACTGAAAATCAGCAACGAGATTAAGTGTAAGTGGAGCTGAGATGGGTCATATAAACATCTCTGTGTCATGGACTGTCCTAACAGAACCCACCTGTCTCTAAAAACTGCCACACCCTTAATTATGCTTAACTTCGAGCCATGAAAACTATTTTAATGGATCACTTATTTAAAAATTCAATCCCCCCGCATAGTAAATAGCTATAGAGACCGAAACTGTCTTTGTGCCGAGCTGTAAACTGCTGTAAATTTGTGCATTTTAAAATAGGGTTTTCTGGGGAATGGCTCCTTTTTGGAGGCCACCTCCAAGTGGCCTTTCAAGGAACTGCAGTTTTTGGCACTACTGCTCTGGCCTAGTTTTTTAGTCCAGGTAAATGGTCTGGATTTATATAGCGCCTTTCAACCTTAGCTTGGTTCCACAGAGCTCTTTACAATGTGTTTCTCATTCACACAAACACACTCACTCACATACAAATGGTGGCAGAGCTGCCATGCAATGTTCCCACCTGCCATCAGGAGCAACTGATGGTTTTGTGTTTTGCCCAAGGACACTTTGGGGATCACTAACTTTCCAATTAGTAGAGAACCTGCTCTACCACCTTAGCCACAGCTGCTCAAGAGGTTCTTCTTGAAAGGACACTGTGCACGCCCACTAAATAAAGACTTATTAATCACAATGCAGCCCCACTCTAAAGCATACCCTTCTTTATTGTCTGTTTTACTCTAAATAGGACCAAAATTTACTAAACGAGTATCATGATGTACTGAAAGAGAGTAAAACAATGACTGTGACCATAAACGTATTAGAAAAGTGTTAACGGGTAATAAACCAAGGAAGGAGTAGAGTCCTTTCCTTATAGACTTCTATGAAATTGGACTTCTTTTTGAAACCAGAGGAGTCACCCTCTGTTGGCCATTAGAAAGAATGCAGGTTTAAATCACCTCTGCATTGACTTCACTTTTCCATCCTGGATGGAGGCTGCCTTCATCTTTTATGTACAGTCAGTAGCTGCATGTGACTATGGCTAAAGTTACATGATAATCACTGCAGCAGAAGTCCTCTCTAACACCACATTCAGCTTATATAAAATGACATTTTGAGAAAATATCTACATCACCCCCCTAAACTTTAGGTACGGGCTGCCTGTTTATTAGCAGTGTAATGATGCACAAAATTCCAGACTCATTACATACAATAGTTTGGAGAGACAGCTGGGTATATAAGCAGAGAAATAAATTCCTTTCTGTCACTTATTTTTCAAAACTGGAAAAATTCCAAAGTATGTTATTGGCCAAATAACAAATGCTGACTGTCAATGAGAAAAGTCTCTGACCTGTTTACTATAAAGAAGAAAATTAAAATGTCCCTTAAGACAAGTGCAATTTATTCATAATTAACTTAAATAAATTATCTCAGTTTCAGCTCAGTATTTTATAGCTAACGAAAACAATGTAAGTCCAGGAAATTGAAGAGCGACAAATTCCTATATCCTCTACATGTATTAGAATATACTGGAGAGCTGTTCTTCTATTCACACATGGTGCACCCTTGAAACCATCAGGCATTAACTGCCTGTTCCTATATTAATTATTAAAGCAGAATTTTACACTTTGATGAATGAGTTACAAATGGATCCTCTTTGGGATGTGCTCTCATGTGGCCGAGATGAAGGGAGAAAACTCCTCCATCATTGTGAAAGAAAATTACATATTCAAGAACATCATAATAATCATAATCCAGCGTAATTCGGTGTCATTAAGTGGAGAGTGGATATTAATCAGTGTCTGTTATTTTAATGGATGGTCGTTTTATTTCTCTGTCTTCAGTCGTACCCTGCTTGTCAAAGTGCTTGTGTGCTAGTGTGTGTGCATCTTTGAGTGTGTGTGTGTGTGTGTGTGTGTGTGTGTGTGTGTGTGTGTAGTGCTGCTCGAATGTGAGAGGATGGGGGAGAAAAACCGGTGTGAGTGTGAAACAGCAAAGTCCACGTGTGTCAGTCTCCCAAAGAAATGGAGGGACATTGTGTGCTGAAAAATACATTTCATCAGAGCACAGTGCTGGTGATTCTCTTTCATTTTGCGGAGTATCTCTCACATCAGTCAGCTACTTAAAGCAAAAAATGCAACGCTCTCTCTGCGAGGAGAGCGTCGGGTGGGTTTTTGAAAAGCTTGAGAGCACAGAGGACAGGTCTATATTTTCCACCCTGAAATGGACTTAATGCTTGGGCTGCTCGCCTCTCCTCCTCACTAGCTAATGGCAAAAGAAGAATCTTCACACATTACTTCTTAAGGGATGAGCTAAAGGCAAGGTGCTAAAAAACTGGAAATTCTTGTCCTCTAACATCCGATTAGAAGATGGTATTAAAACCTCATTAATTTTGACAGCTCTACAACCAGTATGATACCAAATTACAAAGTTTCAATTCTGTGAATGTCTCCCCTAAATCATACATATCAGCCTCATGGTGGTGAACTCCACTCTCCTGTCCTACATTTGTTTAATGAATTCAAATGCAAACTGTGTCATGCTGGAGGTAAACGCTTTCAGTATATTGCCATCATCATCATTGTAAGTCAGCTGCTGGCTTTTCCTTGAAAGGAACAGTCTTTGTCCAGCAATACATGACACCTCATTATGAATTGAAAGCCTTATTCTGAACAAGTTTAATCACACGTAAACTCAACCAGCCACGAGTCTGATCCCTTAACTTCAATCAGAGGTTTAAACAGCTGTAAACAGTCAAATTTGACCATTTTGCCATTAGAAATTACTCTGCAGGTTCAGTTGTGTTTAAGGTACCATGTACACCTAAAGGGCACGTCTGTAAAGTTTTACTGGGATGTAGTTAGTGACTAAAATTTTATGCTTTTAAACTTCTTTCCTTTGAGGGCATCACCCCTGTTTACTCACCCTGGAAATCAGTTGTGGCACACTGGAGCTTCATGCAGGTTTAATCGTTTCTCTCACATTTTAACACCAATGTGAAGCTCTGGCTGTTTCCAAGTAGGGACTCATTCTTATGTCGTGTGACTTACAGTGACCTCATCGTAGAATACTTTGTACCATCTTCTTAAACTCTGTAACATCTGTCACTAAAATAATCCTAGGGGCTTTTGCACAGTGCCACTGACAAACACAAGTGACCTTATCACACTCCGTTGCATCTTTTATGTATTTTAGGATTCTCTGCTGCGCTGTTTTGCCTTTTTAGGTTTCTATTTTTACCTGTGGTATTTGCGTTAGGTGAGCAAATTTAGCAAGTAAACAGATTATGTCTCCATATCATCTGCCGTGCGCCCTCAGATCCGTGCGTAATGGTAACAATCATGGGTACGTGAAGAGGTTAATAATAAAACGAAACATAGTTGAACTTACCATGCCTTTTTCCTCGTTTTGTGAAGCTCTTTCCTCCTTGTTTTTGATAAAAGCAAAGCAGAAAAGAAACCAAGGAGTCCCGGGAGCGGCGTCCTTCATTTACGCACGTCCAGTACGAACAAACAGGATGCAGACTGGTTACATTGAGCGCGTACCAGCTTCTGTAGATGTTACTGTTATAAAAGCTGATACTGCTTCACATATCATCTAAAAGGAAGAGCGTCCGTGTCGGTATACGAATGTAAATGATCGCAAACAGCGTCCAAAACTCGTATTCTCAATCGCCCGGCAAACTTGAGCGACTCGAGAACATTACTGTATATTGTGATGTCGCTGCAAAAAAGCCACTTTTTCCAGAGTTTAATCACCGAATGAGTGAAAAGTGGAAACCAAAAAAATAAAATTAAAAAAAAAAAAAAAAAAAAAAAAAAAGAGAGAAAGTGTTGTACCGGCGGATCTCTGGGTGATGCACCAGGACGCAGCTCGGTGATGGTTTGACTCCAGCAACAATTAAGCCTCCGGGGTAGAGACACGGGGGCTTCCCGGTGCTGATGCGATTCACGGTGCTCCTGCACGGATTAGAGAGGCGTCAACAAGTTGCATTCAAATGCGCGTTTTCAGGAAGGTTTAGTTGGGACTGGCGCACTCTCTGCTCCCCCCGACGCACACTGTGAGTGTATTTACCCACTGCAACCACATGCGAGTGCTTCTAAGTAATTCACTTCATTTCTTAGACAGTCCGCCCCATCACTTTTGCAGCTTGTAGGCCAGAGGTTCTCAAGATAAGGTACATGGACCCTCCAGAGGACCCTGACAGTCCAAGATGGTACCACAGCAAAATAGTCATTTATTGAATTATTTTGCAATGAAATTATAGATGTTTTTTAAGAACATGTCCCTTAAAATGATTAGAAGTCTGAGTTCAGATTTAACTGAAAAGTCTAACTAAAACTTGTAATATTGAAGTGAACATATTTTTTGGTTCATTACCAGATTTAATTTTTATTTGCACATTACACTTGTCTAATCCTCACAACAAATTGAAGAGTTTCTTACATTTGATGCATCAAAATTTCACGATTTTTAAAGCCTCTTTCCACCCCATTGCTCATATGTAAAGATATGATATGTGCTTTAATGCTGATGCATCATAATATATTGAACTTGTACTAGTTTTACTTGGAAATTGCACGTGTCTCATGACTGTGACTTAGTAGTTGTCCTGAAAACAATTCCTGCAACTCCCATGATTTACTAAAATCCAGGAGAACATAACATTTAATTCAAAGCTCATTTGGATACAAAAAACAATAATTTTAAGACACAACCATCAATCATCTGACAGACAAGATGAAGTAGTTTTTGACACAACAAAAGGATTAGTGATAAGCCAGAAATAGGCCATCATGCTCAGGTTGTTTGAGCAACTTGAATTAAATACTAATATGATGTCACATATTTAAAGCTGAATGAAAACCTATAAAGAGAGAAATATTTTTTACTTTTCCACACTACTTAAGTCTTTATTGCATTCTGCAGCAGTGATAATAATGAGCAGTCACCAAAAGTAAACCATTTTGACCCACAGGGATGTTTCTGGAAGTCTGGATGGAACTAAATGTATGTGCTGCAATTGCACGTACGCACACATGCATTAAGCATATACCTTGCATGACTTGGATTTGAGCAACTTTTTAAAAAATGTCTAAAACTGAGGCGTGACCAACAGTATGCCAGTGACCTCAATAGTATGTAATAAAATAATGTTTAAAGGTTCTCTAAATGACACTGTGGCCATGAAGTGAAGTACAATAGAAACCAGTTGCTCACACTACGTAGGTAGGAGAAAGCAAACAGTGACGCCACATACACAAGACTGAACATGATTGACTGACATCGTATAGATAGATGAATTAACTAAAATTAGCTAGCATCACACTGTTATTATAGTTTCACTATAAGCTATATTTGAGACTTTAGACTATATTTGATTCTCCATTGTTGGCACCAAACAGAAGTGTGGAGACAGATCTGTGATTGGGTCTACTTCAAAAAGCTCTTGGTCTCATCCAAAAACAAGGGGCATAACTTCAATTTTTGGGCAGTACTTTTCATGAAAAACCTCACATCACTGTGCCAAAAACTCAAATGTTTGAAGAAATCAAAGACAAAAGGAGAGGAAAGCTTCAAGCTGATGTGTTGTGGGTCCAAGACAATGTGCCTCCACACAGCATCAAGTGGCAGAAGCAGCCAAATGTGACGTTGAACTGTTTCCCCATGAACCTTCCTCATCTGATTTGTACCGTCTGACTTCTATCCAAACTGAATTCTTATTTTGTATGGATTGATGATCAGGTCATGCATGTTGTTGAGGAGCATCTGGAGGCTCAAGATGTGATCTTCTTCCGCAATGGGATAGGGAAGTTTGAGCATCAATCAACTGAGTGCATTGAACATAAAGGAGACTATGTTGAAAAATAATGCAAGAACAATCTTTCTCCTGTGCCATTTTCTGTTGAGGTCGAGAACTTTTGGAAGCATCCTCATACATGAAACTATAGTTTTACCAACATTATGTTTTTTTCCCCCCTTGTTTCATCTATGAATCAAATGCCCTACTGATGTTTATGCTAATTTCTCACCCATTCCCATTTGGCTGGATGGACTTCACTAGATCAAACTTTCTTCTTTAGTTTTTTTGTGTTTATGTGGAGGTTGGATTGGAATCTGTGTTGTACTGGGAGTCGGTCGTTTGTTACACAATGTTGGCACTGTAGGGGAGTGGAAGAGAGGTGTTGATGCAAGGCACTCCAGAGCAAGCATAAACATTACATCCTTTGGATTTTCACACAAGACTTGTCCGTTACATAGAAATCAGTGCACAGGCTGTTATAGGCACCAAAGGAAGTTGGGGAAGTTCTCATTTGATTTAATCTGCTCACACACTGGCAATAAAATTGTGATTAATGCATGCAAATTGCTTCATAATCTTACATATATTACCTTTAAAAGCAAAAAGGAACTATTCAGGCTGCTTGACAATGAGGTTAAACATGTATGGCTGTTAGCAACTACAGTTTCATCTTCCTTTTAAATTTCCATAAGTACATCATCTTTATGCTCTATTTCCTGAAGAAATAAACAGTTAATCTCAAGAGATTTCTCAAAAAGAAATTCTTCTTTTAGGAAAAAGAGTGTCCTAAAATGATTCTACATGATCCATACTAACTCATATAAAGAGCAGCCTTGTTAGTTCATTACTTACTTTGACTGAACTGTAGTTTCCCTCCTATCGTCTGTATATTTTTTATCTTTAATTGAATCAATAGCAGCTCCTTGGAAGCTATTTAGCAGGTCCTTCAAGTACAGGAAATGAAAAGACAGAGCACATTGCTTGCTCACATGTAGGCACAGACATATGCAAAGGGTTTATGAGCCATTCTATGTGGAAATAAGAACTTTTGAGCTTTAAAGCGGACAGGTTTGTCTTTTATTGCATCATCTACGTCCTCAGGAAATGGAGAGAACATATGAGGATGACATGTAGTGAAGGTTGCTTTTGGTTCACACCTTTGAAATGAAGGTTTAAAAGTACTGTGTGGCGCTTTATTTACAGTGGTAATCTGTTGTTATATTAAGGATTAATTACTGAGCTAATTGACAAATGTTTCGTAATGAACTAAGGCTGCTGCAGCTCTATTAGAAACTACAAGCTTTTTTTTCTCTACAAGAATCGAGCAAAGGCCATTAATAGGTATCAAAGTATTTCGGTCCCTGTGGACACATCAGTTCTTTAGACTAGTACCGCTGTTATAATGATGTTGCGGGCCCTCCTGATGAGCCTGGTCCGGGAGGTGTCCTGCAGCGTGGGGAAAGCTGCACCGGAGATGAGCTGAGCTGTTTTAATCACTCGCTGGAGAACCTTCCTGTCCTGAGCTGTGAAGCTGCCATACCACACAGTGATGGAGCTGCTCAGGACACTCTTGACTGTACCGCTATAGAAGTTAGACAAGATCTTGGCTAGCATACCAAACTTTCTCAGTCTTCTCAGAAAGCAGAGCCACTGCTGGGCCTTCTTTACGGTGTTATGTGTGCGATGAGACCAGGCTGATGTAGACGCCGAGGAATTTGAAGGTTTTCACCCTATCTACCTCACTCTACCTCAGTCCCACCTATGTATATAGGTCTCTGCTGTCTGCCCTCTTCCTTGGATCAACAATCATTTCCTTGGTGTTTTCTACATTAAGGGAAAGATTGTTGTCCTGACACCAGGCCACCACATCTGCCACCTCCCTCCTGTACGCCGTCTCATCCCCCACAGTGATCGTTCCCATTGCTTTTTGTACAAATTTCATGATACTGGTGCTGCTCTGGGAGGCTACACCGTCGTGTGTGAAAAATGTGTACAGCAGGGGGCTCAGAACACAGCCCTGGGGGGGTCCCTGACCTCACAGTCCTCATTCACAAACACTTTTGAGCTATAAAATTGACAGTTCAGACTTAAATTTCAGCATCTATGTCCTCAGGAATGGAATGAACACATGGAAATGAAAAACGGCGAAGGCTGTTTTGGTTGAATCATTTAAAATACTTCCTCCTAAATTATTATGTGTCCATAATTTGAGGGCTGTAGGATAATAATGGAAAGGTTTTTTTTTTTTTAAATGTGTTTACTGAAGAAACACTGATCAGCCACAATGTGAAAGCCACCTACCTATAATATTATGTAGGTGCCACAGCAGCTCTGACCAATCAAGACACGCATTCCGCAAGACCTCTAAAGGTGTCCAGTGATATCAGGCACCAAGACTGATCCTTTATGTCTTGTAAGTTGTGAGGGGAGGCCTCCATGGATCATATTTTCTCAAAACAACACCTTGACCTCTTTGTCATGTGCCTCAAACCATTACTGAAGATTTATCTCGCTAAAAGAGGCCACCGCCATCAGAGAAATATCATAACCACAAGAGAGTGCACATGGTCTACAACAGTTCTGATGCTCCTGTGTCTTGTCAGTGGACAAGGGTCAGCAATGTGCACTCTGACTGGTCTTTGGCTACAAAGCCCCATGGGTAGGAAGCTGTGATGCATACTATGTGTTCTGATGCATGGTCCAGTCTTCATTCCCCATGGACATCGGTGAGCCTTGGCTGGTGACGACCCCATCTCTGGTTTACTGGTCATCTTTCCAGCCATTACTTCTGGTAGATATTAACCACTACATACTATGAACGTTCCACAAGACCTGCCATTATGGAGACCCAATGTTTTATACATCGCATTTGTTCCTTGTCCATGATATAGATTCTTAGTCTTCCCATTTTTCCTGCTTCCAATACATCAGTTTCAATACCTGACTGTTCACTTGCTGCCTAATAAATCCCACCTCTTGACTTGTACCACTGTAATGAGATAATCAATCTTCTTCACTTCACCTGTCAGTGGTTTTAATGTTGTGGATGATCAAGTGTACAGCCCAAAAAAATGAGCAAACAGGAAATAATGTGCTTATTAGTGAGCTGATGGATGCCTTTTGTTGCCTGTGGACAGAACTAGACTAAGTGTTTGAACCTTCTTACAGTCTTTATGTTAAGAAAGAAACCAGGTTCCTTAGGTTTCAGGTTGATAACATTAGAGTTAAAATATTACCGATAATCTTACAAAAGTAGAAAGAATAACGGTGACTCTTTGCTTCAAATTGATTCTTATTTATATGGACCAAATTCTCAAAAATGATAAAGACTTAACTATCACCTTGGATTCTCATCTGGCTCTTTGAATCAGTAAAAAATAGTTTATTGAATATGCTAGGAATGCAAACAAATATTACACAGTCAAATACCAAACATAGCTAACCACCCACGTTCTGTCTAATATCTAATGGAGGCAGAGAGAATAACTACAAACACTATATTAGAAGTACACATCGACTGAACGAAATGGAACTGTCACAGTAGCACCATGTGGTAACAGTAGGACTCCAATAAAACCTGTCATATCTTTATTTGATGGACTGATACATGAGTCACTGGAGGATGGAGCAGGATGAGTGTGTGCATTAGACTTCTGGAGATTTACCAAACAAGGAACCAGATATCTTTATTGCCCCTCCAATTTAAACACTTTAAAGATCAAACTTACAGCCCCTCCCTGTTCGTAAAGCACAGAACTAAAGCATTATTGTATTATTATCATATCCACAAAGCAACAACGCATCCCTCGTGGCAAGCCACTAACACACAGCCATATTGATGTACGATTTCCAGGAATAAATCCAGTATTGTGAATTGTGAATTGAATTCCTGTTCGTTCACCAAGCAATTACATTATGAGAGAAAGATTTTGGTGTTCACTTTCCAGCTGTGTCCCCAGAGGATCACTCCTTTTCATTTTGGACACTCAATTAGTTTTCCACTTGTGCCTTCTTAAGGCTAAAAGGGCAACTTCTCACTTTAATTGGTAAATTGCCATGAACTAGCTGAGCACATTAACACTCTAAAGATTGATTCTGATGACCCTGAGGTCAATTCTGGCAATTCCACTCTCACACAAACTTTCAGCCCCACTCAACTGATGCTGCCTCTCGTGTTCATGCTTTATGACTAGACTGGAGCTTCTTGCAGCTTCAGGCAAGTATATGCTGATTAAACGAGGGAGCTAATTAATACTACAGACAGGTCTTTAAAACTTGCAGAAATTGACTATTTTTGCCACTGGGAGAAGATAACATTTAGTAAAAACTCTAGACATATCACATTTTGAACTGATATAGCAACATGTTAGCAAAAAGTTGCTTATTTCACATCCAGTATGTCATTATCTTTCATTTGGAGTCATGTTACAGCCACATAATCAACATAAATTCAAGAACCGCCATCTTGTAGCTCTGTTTCTGGTCTCAACCATCTTACAAGGAAGATTTCTAGTCATTTAGGTGCCACGTTTACCAGGTGATCAATTGGTTCTGAAAGTTTTTTCTTCTGAAATCAGCCATTAGAGTGGTAAGTCTGAACCGCAACAGCAGGTTTTGGACTGGACAGCTAAACAAAACCACCATTAGCTGTGTAAACCCAAATGGAGCTGCAAAATCAAGTCATAATGGCTTTTAGATTCATTTCTATCAGTGACAAGTGTGACATTTATTGGAAAAGCAGGATACTTTTTCGGGAAATTGTTTTTTTTCTTATTAATGAAGCCAAACCACATAGACAATTTTAAAGCCTTATGTTTTGGGGTTGGCAGCATCAAAAAGTACTGAGAGATGGTCTAACATATTTTTGGTTTGGTTTACATGAGACAGTCAAGATATATACATGAAGTACATAATATACTCATGTCACAAAACTTTTTCGTTGCTCCATAAATGGTCTTTTCTCCAAAGCCAAGACGACATCATGTCCTCTGGAGCAGCTACAACAACAGACAGGCTACCAGACTGACGGCAGTGTGTTGACTGCAGAGATTACTATTCTTCAGCGAGAGCTTGAATGAGCTCATTTGTTTGCAGAGAGAAGTTCCCACTGGATTCTTCACAGAATACTGATGTCAAATAGTCTTTTGATAACTGTAAGTTCTCTGTTTCCCCACAGGGAAAGAACTTTAAAAATACTCATCAATTATGGATCTTAGGGTTTCAGACACAATAAAAATTATGCTGTTATTTTGTTTGGATACCGGTCACCAGTTCACAACAAAGCAGAATAAAATACTTAAAAAAAAAAAAAAAAATTAAATAAAAGTTTCTTTTTGTGTAAAGATAACCCAAAGAAAGTTTGGCTGTAGAACTGTTCTTTGCAGGGTCAGTAAAGTTCAAAAGCCAAGGTGCTGAAGTGAGAAAACAGAAAACATAGACAAAGGCTGCAGCAAGACTGTTGTAAAAATATAAAGAAAGGGCACAATTAGCAATACTGTGCCTGTGGCAGTCAGGGAGCAATGTCTTCATTACATTGCATAAACAAAATATTTCTAATGATATCCAATAAAAATAGGTGTTTTACGGTTTACCTCTAATCATGAGGCAAGAACCAGAAGTACACAGTAGTTGACTTGGACTCGAATGACTCTGTTTGTCTGTTGACATTTAAAATATGCAGCAAAGAGTGTATTCTTTTACTTACCTTAAATGGTTGTTTAAATTACCTAAAATTAACCATTCTTGACAGGCATGAGCACAACAAAGTAGGTTCAGTACGACAAAGGCAGAATAGCTCAGCTTTGAAAGATTTTTAGATATTTTCAATATTTTAAGATAAGACAAAAAAAGCTGTATTTTACTGACATGAAAATGTGTTTTTCTAGTTGCAAGTTTGTTCTTTGTGAGCTTAATTACCATGAACAAATGCAGTGTCTTCCTATTTCACTTAAATGCTGATGCAAGGGTTTCCTTTAACGTTGAAACCCATCACCCTCCCTGTCACATTAGTACGCTCAGCGTTGTTCACCGCAGCTCTGATACTGCTGTCTAAACCACTGAAAGGCAGGAGAGTAAGTGTCTGAATAAGTCAAATCCTATTATTGATTAAGTTGCAGGTTGAATGACAGGTCGACCTGCAGTAATCATACCAATCTGAAGGGAAGGCTTCTGATTTTTTCATTTGATGTAATGGAGCACAAACTTATACTGTTTGATATGCTGTATGATTACTCTGCAAGCTTTCCATTCATGTTCAGCTGTATAACATGTCCTCTGGACATTGTGGGCTGTATTTTACATTTTACATTTACACAACTACAGCAATATCATGTAATCATTTGTACCTGATCCACCCTATTTTCTATGATACACGAAAAACCTGAGCTTAGTGTTAATGGTCAGATTTTATAGATTCAAACTGAAGGTCAAGATTTTAAAACTGTATATAGTGAACTCTATCGATAGTGGTGTTTATGGTGTTTCATATCTTTTTGCACCGGACTTCACTCCGGCTGTTTTTTAAGCTATGGCCTTGAGGTTGTGGGCATGTTAGTCGTAATGATACCTCTTGATACCTTCATGGACATAAAATATTAATGCACAGCATGGTGTCAACATGTTTTCAGTATGCATGTGATCATAAGGGTATTATAGAGCTGGTTTAAAGTTGATATAATGTAGTCAGCATTTATGCACAAGGGCATATCCCTGCAAAGCATTAATTTGCATATCTTGTACTGTACTTATTTCACCTACTTCCATTACAATCAAAGTAATTTCAAGCACTAAGCTGCCACGCTTCATTCAGATTCTGATATTTCTTCACTTTCTAATGCAGAGTTCCTTGGAACAAACAAAATTTCACTAAAAAAAAAAAAGTAATTACTGCACTTTTAATTTTCTTGGATTACAAAAAAATGCACTGAAGGCTGAATTTCACAGTAAATTACTTGTCAAGACATATTTTACTAAATTGTTCTATATTGTGAATATGATTTATTTTTTCCATTACAGAATGGATCATATTTGTATTTAAGGGTTAACCAGTGAGCAAACACCTCCCTTTTCATATTAGCAGAAGCATACATGGCAACAAACAGAGCAACACACCAAAATATGAGATATAACTGTTGACATAAAGGACAAAATGTATGATTCACTCAGATTTCGACATGATTTGGCTATAAAATGTCAAACACAGAGCAGAATGTAATTACTTGAACAATATGCAAGATGGTAGTAGCTGCCAGAGATGCAAAACCACCAACCTCCAAACAAGACATGTTGCATTTCTTCGTTCTGACAGCTACTCGTGTCAGAACCGAGTGCATTCTCATATATTCTGTCACATAGGCAGGACCAGATAATGAGGAAACATGTTGCCAGTATCACAAATGCTTCAGAATGGAAGCCACAGTGCAAACATTGTTGCCTGTTTCCAAGATAATGTCCTGATAAGAACAGGCAGCAGTGAAAGGAAACTACAGACTCCATAACTGTGCATCTCAACCAAAAGAAAATCCTGGAGTTGTAGCGCAGCTGTAAAAGGGAAAAAAGTGCAGCAAACAGCATGTACACATACAGACAGTGACAGCTGTACAGTGTGACAAGCTCTTAACCGTCAACGTACATCATATAAAACTCCACACCCACTGCAGGTAAATTAATATTTAACTGACCGATTAATCCAGAAAATGAATAATTATTACCCCACAGTCTCAAGTCATTTGATTGAAATTAGGGGCCTTATAATTATATAGTATCAAATTAGCATCCGGTATTCAAACCAACAATCTAAAGCTGCCAAGATATTTCAAGTTTCATGTCAAACATTGCGCTCTTGGTGGAATTCAACAAAAAGTCAGCGGCTCAGCAAAATCTCTAGGTTTTATTCTCTTGTGTCACACCAATCCACTTAGTAGTTGTTGAGATTTTAATCTTGACTAAAGTGTTGACCAGATTGAGCAATGGACCAATATTGCCTTCCTAGAGTCACAGCATGGACAAAATTTAAGCTTGATGTGTATTCAGTCTATTGTTTTAGTTGTTTTAACTGACTGTTTCTTTTATTTACTGCAGTACAGTCACCTCAAGTGTCCCTGCACACACACAACTATGTACTTTATCCCTTTATTAGTTTGACCAGGACTTATTTTACAGCGGTGTGTTGACATTAATACATTTACAGTAAATAGAGTTGCTATTGTCCTTCGACCAGTCACACCTCCAAGGGTGGCCCAACCATAAAAGTTCACCCCGGAGTATGATAGGGAGGTGGTCAAGCTCATTCAGTGAAACTCAGATGTCCAAATTCCGGCGAATGCAACTGTGATGCCTCAGTGCAAGTGAAGGCAACATTAGATGACTGTAAAAGCTATGTATATAGCAGCCAGTCAGCTGTGTGTCCCTTCTATAAAGCATCAGAGATCTCAAAAGATACAGTTTGTGTGCTTTCAGTTGAAAGCACACAAACACACATAAACCTCTCAAATGTCACAATGTCCTTTAATATATGTTGAATTTTGCCTCATTCGCTTTGCTTTACAAACTGAAATGTGCCTAACAATACAACTTTATTGCAACAAAGAAGTCAGATTAACAAGACTCACCAGCAGTAAATGTAATTCAGGACAAACCACTTAACAGGACCTAAAGTTCAATTTCTTGCTTCCAGTTGTATCTAGGAGGTTTTCCTCTGAGTTTCTACACCTGCAGCATCAAAAAGTGACACTCCATGTGAGTGTTTCCGAAGCAAGAATGCTTGGTTTATTTTCACACGTGGAATAACAGCAGTAACTTTAGTAATCACTTTTTATTTTTTCATTATGAACTATCTCCTATATGAAGGACAGGATTGGTCAAGATCTAAAGATCACTGACAGTGCTTGCTTTTCTTCACTTCATATAAGTGAGGTTCACAGACAGTCAGTTTGTAAGCTACAGCTAAATTAGTCCAGCTATCAGGATGCAAATTTATTGTGAAAACATGATCTGTTTTCAAAGGTGAAGATATTTTTTTCGTTTCTTATTACAGACATTTTCTTCATTCACAGTCTCACTGCAGGATATTTGCAATAATGACGTTATTGTGTTATAGATGCACCAAGCAACTTCTAAAATATGGTAAAAGATAACCTCACAACAATAAAAACAAATTTTCTTATACCATAAGTGGCTGTACTTAGATACATTATACATTATCATGAAACATGGAAAGAATTTCAGTGTAGAAATCATGAATAAACTATGGTTGTCTCACCTGTGGGTGAATTTTTCTCTTCAAATATGCTGCAGCATCTCTGGGCCTCTTTTGAAGGGCAGATCCTCAATTTACCAAAACATTAACTGTACCAGTATTAGTCAATAAGATGATTAATACCATTAACTGAAAAATAAGAAACAAAAGTTTGCAGTTCCTTAAGTCACACATTGACCTATTTTTCGACTCACTTCCACACAACAGTGTAACAGGGCCTTTTTTAAATTTTTTATTTTTTTAAGTGGCAGGCCACCTCTTTGAAAAATGTCTGGATGCATGTTTCCAAAGACAAGACACTAATGAGTTTTCTTTAATCAAATGCATTTTAAATAACTGTAACAGTGTGTCATTAATCACGTTTTCTGTGGATCTGGGTGAGAGCCAGATTATTTGGTCTAATTTGCTGTGATTTGAAGCATGGCTGCAGGACCCTCGTCTCCCTGAAACCTGAGACTTGTTCAGTTTGTGTGAAATGCAGTAGCTATTGTCAGAATGAAAGTAGCACAGATAGACACCTGTGTGCACAAGAAACTTTCCCCCTGATGTTATGCATGATTTAATCCCAAAGAGATTCTTTGCCCCGGGATAATGTTTCCACATGACTCAACTGTCCAATGCGGTTAGCCCTGGACTGCCCATAGACATCTGCACTCACATGTACACACAAACTACACTTCAGCAGTAAGTCAAGTTTAACTCGTGCTCCTTACACTTGTGCTGTGTGATGATAATGATGGAATCGGGATCAGCTCATTAATCCTTACGCCAGACCACTGAAAGCTCCGGGAACTTTGCTCCTCAGCCACGGTCTTTCAGTTCAAATCCCACAAAACTGCCAAACTGATCTTCAACTGCTGACTAGACAAAGGATTGGATGTTAGCACAACCAGAAGTGTTAAACATCATAGAGGAACGTGATGCAGTGCTGACCTGAAAACCATGTGAGGGACTGAGGTAAGAGAGCTACAGGGATTGTCTTTTGTGTCCGTGTTGTAGTTTTGTTTAAACTGAGAAAAAACAAAGCTACTTCTTGCTCAATGACACTCATTGAAACACTCTGAAATTCAAAATTTCTACCCCAGAGTGTTATTGGAGGACATAAGACTTTTTTACTTTTGTGACATTTTTCAAAATTTTTAATGTTCATGTTGAAATTCAAGGTCAATGACGTTACCATACGTGGTCACTTAGCACAATTACTGAACTGTAAAATGTGTGAGTTTCGTCAACTAACCATGGTTAGTTTTGACGTTTCGACCGCAAATATCAAAGAGGACCGAGCCGCAAGTTCGTCTTTTTACAGCTTCGGAGAAAAGAGAAAGTTTGATACGTCCCAGGCCTCTGCTGATTGGTCAGATTCCATGATGTAGTGTGCTGTAGCGTAGAGTGACCTTCGCTGATTGGCTGGATGAAAACCACATCCTTCTCGACCTCACTGAGAGGCAGGAGCAACGCCATATTTAATGTGAGCAGAAGTTACCAAACATGATCACTTGCCTGATGAAGATCTATGAATCACAACATATCTGCTTCAATATAATCTTTTGCAGTACACTAATACGTATATTATGCAAACAATTCTGAAATTCAAGTACTTGAGAGTCAGGTGGCCAGCTGCTAACCATTTCCAGGCTTCCGTATTCTATAACAGGCTTCTACTCTGCCAAGCCACCAGATCGTAGGCTCAGATACCCATGTAGTCAAGTTCCAGCCACTCCTTGAAAACTTACTTTCTTGTTCTACTTTCTTGCTAATCCTGTCTTCCGTCTGCCTGTGGGTCTCCTGGACCCAACACCGGCTCAGACGGAGATCCACTCTTTTCCCTCACTGCTTGGACTCTCTCCTGCTGGCTAACTCCCCGGCTCAGCTTGGCTCGGCTCGGCTCAGCTCAGCATCCCCAGCTCTGATCACTAACTCTACTAGTCTTTACCAGCAAGACGAACTTTGGTTAATAAAATCCTTGCTTCTGCCTCCATGTCTTGCATTTGAGTTCACTAAAACAGCATCCTGACATGAGTAGCCACTGACCTTGAATGCTATCAGTGTTTCATGAAAGGAGATGCCAAGGGCTCAATTTCCCAAAAAATACAACAAAGAAATTTCTATAAACTGTATATTCTGCATGAACTCTGAGAATATTGGCAAAGAGAACAATGGTAGGTAGGACAGGACAGTCAGGTGTGGCAGACAGTTACTGTTGTACAACTTTGATAATTTATTCTGGGTACAACTGGCATTGTTATGCATTTCAGATCTTCTTCCAATCCAATACAGTTAAACTGCATTTAAATCAAAGTGTAAATGCAGCAAAGATTCAGTGAGAAAGACAGTGCATCTGAGAACCTAGAAATAACTCCATATGTAGACATATTTTTGTATTGAAGCGCAAATGTCAGCTGTCACCTCTCAACTCCCCTCCAATGATAGATACCAACCAGAAATGCAGCTTACTGAACATACTTCACATATTTTGCCTTTTTCACAAACAGAGTGATGCAAAATCTAAGCTACCATGAGGAAATGAAGCAGATAGAAACTGACAGGTGCCAGTTTGTATTGTGGGAGGGAAAGGACAATTGGATTAATACATGACTTCTGAAGACACATTGTTAGGTGTAAACACATGTGGTCACACCCGAGCGGTTAATGTTCAGTCTCCTGGATGGCTTTAATGGTGTTTTTGGCAGTTTGTCTTGCTGGCTGCTGGTGTGTGTGTGTCGGCTGAGGCCTTTGTCGGCAGCTGCTCATTATGTCAGTGAGCAGCACCGGGCTGAGCGGTGGGTACTGGACATTTAGAGAAACAATCTGCTCTCAGTAAACACTCTGCAGTTGGCGTTTTGTGTCTTTCCAAACATACAAATGAGCCTGGATTAGTAGCTCTTTAAACTGTGTTTCCATCTGTGCAGTATTCAGTGACTCGGGTTAGATGGATTTTTGAGAACTTGTGGATAATGTGTACTGTTTGATTTCAACAATGTCAATATGGTGACCAAGTACAGCTACTAATTCTTCTACAGTCTGCTAAGTGCCACATAGACCTCTGCAGGAAAGCAAAATTAAGATGATTTTGGAAGATTTTTTTTTATTTTTACACAATGCATGTGTTTCTGCTCAATATCAGCCATTATGGGAATTTAAATGTCATTATTGCACTTTCTAAATCTGATCTTTATTTTCTTTTCCAATTCAGCTAGTTTTTAATATCAATTCAAGTTGAATTGAAATTAAAATTATGTTATTTCATCAAAACTGCAATCACCAAAATGTTGAAATTCACATTCTGTGTACTTGTACCCAATCATTACAACCCCCTATATTACAATGACAGAAATTTAGCTATTGGGAGTGAGGATTAAGATGCTAGACCAACTCTCAAATGCTCAGTTCAAATCAATTTCATTTATATGGCACCAGTTCACAACATAGGGCACATCCCATAGTAAGGTCAAGACCCTTAAATATTAAACCATACACTGAAACCCGAAAGTTCCTTTAAGCAGGCACTTGGCAACGGTGATAACTTTCATTAACTTTTATTAGGAAGTAACCTTCATCAGAAATAGGCTCAGGGAGGGCAGACATCTGCTTCGACCGGCTGGGGTGAGGGTAAAGGGAATCAAGAAAAGGACAGCAGAGACCACAGACAGACAGCAAACAAGAAAGCAATAAAACTCTAATAAATCTGTGGTCATGTTAATGGGACTACTAACTGCAAATGAAACTTGCAGCTCCAGAGGAACACTTGAGGACAGGACAAAACAAATTACAAGACATAGAAGATGCAAAATTACCAACATGCAATGGTGGCATAGAAATGTATGGAGAATGAAAGAGCAGAGGTGCTCGGTACATCATGGGAAACCCTAAAGGATGGTTAATGCTCACCTGATCCACCTCTAACTACAAGCTTTATCAAAAAGGAAAGTTTTCAGCTTAATCATAAAAACAGAGAGATTCATATGTCTCTACATACATATGCTGTAAAGCGACATTGAATCAATGGATGATGTGGCTACCATCACTGTGCACTTGACAAAAGGGAAAGACATTTTCTAGTTCACAGTGTTTCTCCTCCAAACATTGGCTCAGCTGTCAGTGCCATGAGAAACTGGTTCAAAGTTTATGTTACTAATTGTGTTTTATTTAGCTTTCTGAATTTTGAGTCTCCAAAAATCCTGCAACTGAACAACAGTGCAATAAAATTGTCCATAAAATCTACAAACACCTGCCAGCGTATGCAGTTCAGAGCAGCAAGAAATGGACAGTCCTGT
Organism: Amphiprion ocellaris; assembly: GCF_022539595.1. Lineage (NCBI taxonomy): Eukaryota > Metazoa > Chordata > Actinopteri > Pomacentridae > Amphiprion > Amphiprion ocellaris. Next base: position 12,904,866 of record NC_072785.1, read on the forward strand.
ATATTAGGCAAATAAAACTTACATATCAAACTATTTGACAAGCACATGGCACAGCACACAAATACCAGCTCTTCAAGTCAGACCTCAGCAGTCCACCTACATCTGAACAACAAGGCACTCTTATTTGAGGGCTCACATAAATAATTTTGCCACAGAAAGTGAATAGTTTAAAAGAGGAGTGAAAAGTCATCCACAGTACGACAAACAGGAGGTGGTCTATGACACCACTTACAGGCGTAGGATGTTGTGCCTCAGTGCTCAGTCTGTGAAGGAAAACCACCCTCGAGAGCCAAACCACCAGCAACAGGCTCCACTAAACAGGGTTAATTACAATTACTGCTCCAACACCTGAATAATTACCCCCCCCCCCCAAAAAAAAAAACAAAAACAGCAGGCTCAATCCAAATATAAAACAAAGGCTAACACAGCAGAACTAAGGCAAAACAACAGCTGTCGAAAATCTACAATACAAAGCATCCACATTAGGCAAAGGCAGACAAACTTTTGGCACCACAAACCTCAGCCAAACAGAGAACAATACGATGAGGCAAACAGGAGACTGTCAAACAGATGCACCTTAATCACAAACAACTTTTAAACAACAACATCACCTACCTCAGAGTCTCAGAGGAGCAATTAAGGTGAGACAAAAGGCAGCCATGATGCCACAGGTCCTTTAAATACCCTCAAACAGGGGCTGGTCCATGGGAGGAGTCAACCTAGTTCATATGGTGATGTGTTCAAGAGCTATCCGAAAATACTGAATTCACCTCAACGCGTATGTTCCTACTATACGAAGAAGTCTACGAATGAGAAGTGAAATGAAGAAAAACTCAAGAAACTCCAGCTAGGACTTCTTGTTTAAGCACTTTGATATATCATGACTTGGACGACTAAGCATCTTCACAGACAGCAATGTACAGTACTTTCAATCAAACCTGTCAGAACCAACCCAATATGATGAATCGGAAATGTCTTGAATGTCCAATCACTTACTCAAACTGTGCAAACTATTCAGTCTTTACATAGCAAGAAGTGAATGAGGCAGTGAATTTGAAATCGTTTCTAGCTTCCATAAATGGTTTTACCCACTTCAAACAATGGAAGAATTCTCTGTTTGCATTTATTTACACAAAAAAATGAGGAAAATGTTAAGTTTCAGTTCAATTTTAATTCCAGACACATTTGTTGCAAATGTAAAATACCATCAATGCAACAAAATCAGCATTTCTCTGAAACATATCATATCTGCTCTTAAACATCTACCTAATTAGTCCTACTTAGTTGATTATTTTTCTGCAAATGTCAAAGTCGTATCCATGCTTAATGCTTGAATATCTAATATTTATTAGGTAAATTATTATGCACTGACATGTTTTGCATAGAGAATAGAAAATCTTGCCTGTGCTGTGGAAAAATACAAAAATAGCCTCATAAAGCAGCAAATCCGAGCTGAAACTGAGTACATCTCAATAAGTGACAGTGTGTTCCACAGCTGTAGAAATCATACTTTATTATGTTAATCTGAACTGAACATAGCACTACTAATCTCCAGTAAAAATAGCAGCGTCACAAAGCATATATTATACAGTTTTTCTCAATTGATAAGACACTAATTTCCATCCACTGCACACAGCCACCAACTGACTGCACACATTTCTCAAAAACAGGACTCTGCTGTCCAAATTTTGGACACTCTTCATGGTTTGCACACAGTTTCAAAACTCTTGCACTCTCTTTGCAAAACAGTGAACACATTTTTTGCTCATTTGAACACATGTTTCACTCATAGCACACATTTTTCAAAAAATGAACACTAGGAAGCAGAACTGGGACACTGTTCCAACACTGCTGTCACAATTAAGACACAACAGGTCAAAACTGAAAACTCTTTTGCCAATGAACTGCACACTATAGAACCTGCTGGGAAACAGAATTAGCTGTTCAGAATGCAATCTGTTGTTAAGGTCAGCAGATGGTAAGGATGGTGCATAAAGTAAATGGTTTCAGGTTTATTGTGATTTACTTTATTTGGTATGTAAATGTTGTTTGTCACTTCAGTGACGTGTCTATACTGGAACAATACAAGCAGTCAGAAATGTTCTGAGAGTACTGTAAATAATCTAATGCATAATTCTGGTTCACAAGTGCTAGTAAAATTACAGAAAGTGTACATGACTGACTTTTTCTCTGTTTGGTGTGCGTTTGTTCCAGAGAGTTTTTCAGTTGGATTCTGATGATACACATGAATACATCTGGGACAATGTTAGTTTTCATAGAGGACTATTGATTTGGGAATGTTTCAATATGAACCCTCAAGTTATTGTGGTTTTTCTGCCGCCATATCCTCCCTTTCTGAATCCTATGGAAGAATTCTTCTCTACATGGAGGTGGAAGGTATATGAGCGGCAGCCATACTTTGGGAAAATCTCTATCAATCAGTGGTCTTAGCATGTGGTGATGTTTCTGTTGATGCATGTCAGGGTTGGATCAGACACACTAGGTCCTTCTTTCCAGAGAAAACATAGCTTGTGATGTTGATGAGGTCCTGTGGCCTGACCAGGATGAAAGAACTGATGCAGACGTGATGTTAATATCTGCATACTGTACTGTGTACAATGCAGTGCTGTATTTGTTGTCTAGCATTATTTTTATTTTGAAATGTACAGTCAAGCACTGCAATGGCCCTTTTGATTTATTTATAGGATGCATTTGTGGTTAAGTTGTCATTTTTGAGAACTGTATCACTTTTTTACACTTCTTGTGAAAACACAGTGAGAGAAGAGTGTTTTGTATTTAGCAGTGCAGTGTCCTACTTTTGCTTCGTGTGTCTTAATTTTGAAAACAAAGTTCAAATTTTGACAATAAAGTGCGCTTTTGACACAAGTGTGCAGTGCTTTGAGAATTGTGTTCAAATAAAGAAAATAGTGTGCAGTGTGTTGGGAAATGTGTGCTATTTTTCAGGAACAGTGTCTTATCAATTGAGAAAAACTGTAATGTACTGTATATAGACGGCCCAGATTTACTGGATCTCTGCCATTTTCTAAATATAGTAGAGGAGAAATCTGTTTTCACAGCCCAGATTCTAGTATTTTACAGTTTTCCACTGTAGTGTAAAAGATCATATACTTTAAGTGTGCAGTCAAAATACACCTTCAGATGACATCCAAGTTTGTTTCTCCTCATAAACCATCCTCTGTTTAGACTTCTGGTCTCCATAGAAACATCTGTCATATATGATTTCATGTGAAGTTGTAATTTAAATTTTTAATTCTAGTCAGATACATTATGTCAGTATGTTGGCTTTCAGGGTTTGCCAGCCATCCTTGTGCTTCCCACTTTATCTGCACTTCATGTTATCTTAACAACCGTACAAATGTTCACATCAGCAAAATGAGATCGTCCTAATTTAAAAGGTTTCCCCTCCCATTTGCATCAGCAGGCCCACCTCACTGAGCGTGAGATCAAATTAATGCAGTTACTAATGTTTCCTAACGTTCATTTCACTTCTTCCTGGTGAGGTAAAATGCTGTGATGAGTTTGGAAGATTTGGAGAATTCAGGCAAAACCATCCTGCTGTGTTGCTGTAATTGCTGAGCAGTTGCAATAATACTCACTGCAGGCTGCTAAGAACAGCGGAGGGATGTTTGTGTGTGTGTGTGTGTGTGTGTGTGTGTGTGTGTGTGTGTGTGTGTGTGTGTGTGTGTGTGTGTGTGTGTGTGTGTGTGTGTGTGTGTGTGTGTGTTTGTCTCTGGGATTATAAAGAGCACAAATAAGTGGTAATGCTCAGACTGATTATTTCAAATGCTTGATGTGGACATGCAAACATATATGGAATTCTATGCTGTAGAGGAATCTCACTGTCATAACAAATAAGCTTAACCGAGCCTCCAGCCTTAACCTTCAACATCACTTATTTAATTTCACTTCACTTAACTTCACCAGTGTCAGTGGAATTAGTTTTCTGCACATCTTAGTTCACAGAGTCTATCTTACACATAATCAGACGTAATAACCACCATATTTAGGACAGCATATGAAGCTGTATATTTAGCAACATGACGCATATGCACGGTGTCACGGCTCAGAAGTCAGCACATAAGAGACGGATGCGTGTTGAAGGCCACTAAATAACTCATTTGTAAGACAAAGCAAACAAAAAATGCCATTAGATGTTGCAGTCAGTACAGTCAATTGTGAGAATGTGTGTGTGGATGCAAGCAAACAAAGATACGTGGGAGAGAAAAGCTCCATTCGGACTGAAGAAGAATGAGGTTTTATAATAGAAGCTCACTGGGCCCTGCTTCCCCAGCTGTCTTGATGCATCGGCAGTATAGAAATGAAACATATGAACAGGACAGACAAACAAACAGACAATCACACAAGGGTATATTCTGGAGCCGAAGTTGAGTCTGACAATATTGCAGTGGTCCCAAAAGCTTCTAGACAGTTAAACTATGAGGAAGCTTCCATGAGGTTTCTATGACTATTTCATAAAATGCTATTTGATCCATAGAAAACACATTTAGTGCACCATAAAATAAATAAACAAAGTGAGAACGGATCTCTGAATGACAAGTTCAAATCATCATGCTTAGTGGAACACCCCTGTGGTTCATCTAATTGGGGCACCAGTGGGTAACTGACATCACTATAAATTACCTCAGTAGTAGTGTCCTAAAAGAAAGTGCAAATATAAAAACAAGTGAAGTGAGCTCAGAGAAAAGGTCTGTTTTAACAAAGAAGTCAGTTTTTGTCAGATAATCAAAAAAACATTCCTTCTCTCTCCACAAATGGGTAAATTGTCCCCAAAAAATAAAAAAATCACTTGTGACTGAGAACAGAAGGCGCACAGGCAGATCCAGAAAGACTAGCCACAGATTGGATGGTTTTGTTGTGAGCAAAATGAGACAAAAAAAGAAAAAGAAAACATTTACCAGATATGTTTGAAAAAACACTTTAAATAATTAATCAGCATGGAATGGACAGTTACACAACTACCTTAAAGGTACAGTAAAGAACAGAGGTTGGGATGTCAAAGCCTGGGGCTGTTTTTCTTGCATGTGTGGGGGAACTTACTGTTGATTCCTGAGCTCTGCAATGTACAGAAACATTCTAAATACACACTGGAATACCAGACTGTGAAAATGCTCTACTTAAAGTAAAAAAACAAAACAAAAACAAAACAAAACCTGCATGCAAACTTTACCTATGTTGAAGTATGTAAGTGTTTTCAACAATATTTCTTTTAGGTATTAAAAGTAAAAGTAGTCATTGTGTAGTAAAAAGTGGGTGTTTTCCTATTATCAATGATGTTTTTTAGATTAATATCACTGCCAATCTGTAGCAGTGCATCAAAGTTTCTAATCATATGTCTGTAGAATCACTGCCCTGTGAGAACCATGTATATCTAAAAAGTCAGCTTTTAATGAGCTCAGAGACATAGCCCTGTTGTTCTCAGTTTTGTGATGATTAATTTTATGGGTTATTAAGTAGTTTACTTAGCTTAAGTGCAAGGAGGATTTTCTCAGTCTATGAGGTAACATTTAGTTCTTTGGGTAAAATCACATCATATAGTTCTCACTGGACTGGAATGGTACGAAAAACTGACTGCAATGTGTGCTGTAAAGAGGTAAAAGTTTAAAGCTTCCTCAAGTTGCCATAAACTTGTACTCAGGTATAGTACTTTGTAAACGTACTTAGTTAAATTCCACCACCACATTCTAAAACATTGCAACTGTGACCTTTAGAGAGGCTATTACAGACCTTTTCGTCATCGATTTTGAACTGTGCATTTCGTGATTTATCATCAAAACAAACATCTTTTGTGAAATGTTTTGCTTGATGAATGTGTTCATGTTATCTTTCTTTTGAAAAAACAAACACGATTTGTATTATTTACTGCGAAGAAATCCCTAATGCGGCTTTAATGTCCAAATACCTTTGATTATGCTGACTGAATTTATGCACCTTTATAAAGCCATTACATTTACAGTTTCTTTAACAGCACCAGATTTTTGTAAATAGAAAGAAAGGTGTCACCCAGAGCTGTAATGTGGCCCACTGATGTGTTTAAATAATTCCTAGAATGTACAATGTGTGTCTGTGGTGAAGAGCAATCAAGGAAATTACATGTTGGCTTTGCAAGATGTTTTTTGTTTTTTTTTAAGCAGTGTCTTCTGCCACTCAGATCAAGTATTGACACTCAAACGGCCGTAAAAGAAGTACACAAGCAAGAAAAAAATGATACAAAAGCATCCTCACTGTCAATGTCTACAACTCAAGTTGGTTCTCATAAAGATAGCCACATACGAGCACACACACACACTGAATGCACGCTTCACTAACCCGGCTTTCAGCGCGTAACCTCCTGTCACGGCCAGTTTTGCTCAGAGCCAGAAGTGTGGATCCAATCTGAAGGAAGTGTCACATGACGTTCACCGCTAATTGTGATACACAAGCACTTTTATGATGAGCAATACTTTTCAGGTTTTTCCATTAAAACTCATCAAGGTGAAATTACAGATCTGTCTCGACGTTAGTGGGCCGGAACACTTTCCCGTCTCTGTTTTTGACTCATCCGACTCAGTGTGGTGTCGGTGCTGTTCCACCCCGAGTACAAAAGACGAGGCAGCAATAAGAGCTAAACTAGACACAGCGGGTAAATAAAATGAGTCAGAAGTAATATTAGATAATCTCTATGTGTGTCAGATGCAAAATAAAAGTTGTACCAAAGGGCTGCTTCAATAACAGTACAACACTTTTTCACTTAAGGAGAACAAAGGTAAAGCATAGCAGTGGTAAATAACAGAGTTTTCTCCTGTTAGTAAATATATATTGTGAATTATACTGTATCCAGCAACTTCTAGTGCTTCATCCTTGTAGATCAGAACTGATTATGATATCACAACTACACACCGACGAACAAGAAGCACAGCCCTGGAAAAGCAAATAACTGTGAGACAAGACACATGATCTACCCTAAGCTTTCCAAATTTACTTTTACAGCACATAAATCATTTCAAGCACTTGTCTCTGAATCCAGACACAGAAAGTAGCCTCCTGAGGTAGCTTCTCAAACTAACTGCATCTTGGTGGGACTTTCTCCAGTAGGACAATGTTGATTGCAGCAATGAAGGAGAGCAGTGACTGTAGGAGCGCAAACGTTTTCTTGACTAACTTTTGGCACGGCACTCTTCTGCCATTCTGCTTCTGCATCCATTTACTATATTTGATTTAGCTCCGTGTCTCCATATTCTGGCTGTAGTAGAGTCCACTATAAAATGAGTGACAATCTTCATAGTGGTCCACATGACAGCGGCCACTGCACTTATTGGTTCAAATTCTTTGAAAGATTGCGACAGAAATCTTCTTCTTGCTACTTCTCTGCATGCACTGCTTTATGGGCCAATTCATGCTATATGCATCCATGTGTACAGACAGATAAGGATGTCCACACGGTTCTCTTTATGCTACAACAGGCACTCATTGGTCTGTTGCACAGACGGTTACATTTCCCCTGATATCAAGCACAGAAAAGCACCTGGGAATCCTGTAGATGTTTCTCAATGCCTATAACTTTGCACTTTTTACAGAATAAAATCACAGACTTGCTGTCACACTGTGTCATCATGATTTTTTTCCCCCAGGGGTCCACATGGACCCTCAGGGACTTTTATAGAAGCTGTAAATTGCATGACATATACCCTTGTAGACACGGACACTGAAAACATGAATTGGCCTTATAAAGCTCATTCTGTTGGCTTCTCATATAGGCTGCTTTGTCAGAGTTGTGTCTAAGAATAGTACTGCTGGTGTTGCACTCCGTAACCCTGGCAAGAATACATATATAATCCCTCCATCTTCTCCTGGTTGGATGTTTCAGAAATGCCTTCCTAGGGAGACGTCCAGGTTCTGGTCAGATGCCCAAATGACTTCAGCTGGTGCTTCAGTGTGAAAGAGGAGTGGTTCTACTTTGGACTCACCCTAGTTTCTGAGCTCCTCACCCTGTCTTTGAGTGTAAGTCCACAGACCCAACAGAGAAAACAGGTTTTGGCCGACTATATCCACAATCTTGTTCTTTCTGTCAGTACCCAGAGCTCATGACCACAGGTGAGGATAGGAACACTGATCAGCCGACAAACTGAGTTAAGTTCCTTCCTCACCATGACAGATCAGTACAGTGTCTACAGCACTACAGACAAAGCTCCAGTCTGCTTGTTAATCTCCTAATCATGTCTCCCCTCACTTGTGAACAAGACCCCAAGACAACTGAACTTCACTTGAGGCAGCAACTCTCTCACACCTGCAGGGCACTGTGCACAACTTCCCAGCACAGCACCATGCATCAGATTTAATGGGCCTGATCCTCATTCCAGCCGGTTCACACTCAGCTGCAAACCAGCTCCAGTTTCAAGAAGGTCACAACCTGATGAACCACATAAACACGGCAGGGTCGCATCATCTGCAAAAAGCAGGAATACAGTCCTGAGATCATCAACCTGGACACACTCCAGTTCTTGGCTCTGCTTTGAGATCCTGTCCTTTAAGATCAGGAACAGAAAAGGAGACAAGGTACAACCCTGGCAGAGTCCAATATGCACAGGAAATTAGTTTGACTTGCTGCCGAGCATGTGGACAGAGCAGTTGTTTTCAATATACAGAGAGTGGATGACACATAACAACGGATGCTGAACCACATATCGCTGCAAAACTCTGCACAAAATCCTGCAAGGAACACAATCGTCAGCTTCCTCCGGGTCTACGAAGCATATGTAGAGTGGATAGGCAAATTCCCATGCCCCTCCAGCACCCTAATGAGGGTAAACAGCTGGTCCACACTACTGTGGTCAGGACAGAATCCACATTGGTCCACCTGTAACAGGAGTTTGACAATAGGCCAAATTCTCCTTTCCAGCACCTTTTGAATGTTTTTTACCTTAGTCATAAAAAATTAGCATTGCATTTTAGTCAGTGTCTATGAACAGATGTTCAATATTCCAGTTTGGAATTTTGCTCTTATTTGGGTTATGATATTTAAATTTAATATGAAATACCTGGCTGTTCTTATCAGTGTTCACATGATTCTAACAGTGTCCAGGTTTATAATTATCTGTGTGCTGTTGTGTCTTAGTTTCTCACAATCATCAGCAAAGAATATTCCCAAACTTAGATGAGGTGTTTACATGCCAGTCTCTCTAAACCACACCAATTCCTCATCCAGGATTATGGAAGCAGCACAAGATGTTTACATGTGCAGCACAAGTATAATGCTTGGAAAACTTCGATACCAGGAAAAAAGACTTAACAAACCATCAGAAAAATAGCGTACATATGTAAACACACTCAATGGGTCACAGTGATGGGAATGAAACCCCCAAAGAAAAATACTTTAAAACTAATATGTTTTTTTTCCGTTCATTGTCTAAATCAGCTCCTCACATATGAACACACATGGCAAACAAAAACTACATAAATTAGGACTGAAGGCTTCATACACAGCTCAATATTCAACAGTCAAACTGCAATAGGTTTACGTGTAGAAAAAATGTCCGACCCCAGCAGACCCTGGCTGCCATGTTGCGCAGCTTGCATGCAAATCCAGAGCAGCACTTTGAGCCTGGATGTATGTGACTGGGACTTTAAGTTCAAGGGGAGATGGTGCAGCTCTGGAGATGGATGAAGACAGGTGTAATATGCACATTCAAAGGTGTCGGCTGGAGTCTGATGAATGGCGTGAACGGAAGACAGACTGTCGCAGCACAGTATTGACTCTCACCCAGACACTGCTTTGGTGTCCTGTTCAATGTACAAGAGGAAGTAAAGTTCCCTCTACTTTGTTTTAGTTCACGGCCATGTTGGAAAATAACTTAGTCTCAGTTCATGGCTTTACATTGACTGAGATGCTTTGGGAAGATTGTAATGTAGGTGAGTATATGTTCTTATAATTAATTAATGACATATTATTGGAGCTTGCAAATTAGCACAGCAGGAATCCCATCTGTCCTCTCTACAAGAGAGAGCATTTTGTTCAGTTTTTGCTGACAATGACAAGAAAAAACACAGATGATTTTTCAGGTTATTAAACAGGTTTTGAAAATATATCTCCTTTTTTTCAGATCTATGGGGATTATATTATTTCCATAACTGACAAATCTGGAACTTATAATGTGGAACATCATCCAAACTGGACATTTTGTATTTAAGGTTACCTTTCTCCTCCAAAAGAACTTTTAGCAATTTGTACAACCTTTATAAAAAGTCCAAAATCTAAACATAAACAAATACCAGTATAATATGACTAATCAAAACTTTGCGGGGTTGTTGTGCAACACTCTAGTTAAAAATGTATTTGCACAACTTCAACTGTACTGTCATCTCTTTGCTCTATGAACACACAGTTGTATGTTTGCGTAAAAAGAAATACCACATTCCCAGAGGTTTTACATGTTTAACATTCTAAAAGTTTTCAAACTGTTCCTTGTCCTCCTTGATGATATGTGGTCCGATTAAATTGCCAGCCCATTGCATCATACCACATGCCATGTCTGCCCAAAGCTATTTAACAAGATCTTTATCCTCTGGTCAGCTGAGCTGCTTCAAATTTTGCATTTAAGTGGTATGATATGTGTTAAATAAGATAAACTGTGTATAATGTTGAGACTATTGTTGTGTATCTTATTTATGCTGAAAGAATTTGGAGTTCCACAAACACAATAAAAAGAATCTACACCCCTAGTATCAAAGATAAACTCAGACAGAGAGATGGATTTCTGGGATTTATGAATGTGAATGAATGATTACTGCACACTGTAATCCTTTATAATGTGCTGTTGGCTCAGCATGCAGCTAACAGCAGGGGTGGGCGAATAAATCAGCATACACTTCCTGAGTTTACTCTGTCTGAGCCCACAATTACTCAAGAAAGTGAGAGAGAGTGAAAGCAAAAGGTAGATAAAATTCATCATTAAGTGACAGATTCATGGATGCCTTGAGGACATAATAAACAGTGTTTTTATCAGGGGGCACTGTGTGGTGTAATAAAAATTAAAACACGGATATTTAAAAATTAAACACATAAAAAAACAGGAGGAAAATATAAATTAAAAGCACAATGTTTCTGCTCCTTTTTTCATTATCACATTAGTTTTGCTCAGAGTTAACAAAGGGACACATTAAACATCAAACACTGTGCAGCTCCTGTTAACAAACGCTGACAGTTAAAGGAATAGTCTGACATTTTACCAAACACTTCAGAAAACTGGTTTCAAGCAAGTTTTAATGGCAAATATGAAGCAATGGTTAATGACTGGCTGGCTTTAGAGATTGTTTTATTAATTTGTCCAAAACCTCACTGCAAAAAAAGTTTCATTGGAAGTTGTCTTTCCATTCATCCATTTTCTTTAGCTTATCTGTTCAGTAGCAGAAAGCTGAAGTCATTTCAGTGACCCCTCTCCTTAGCAACACTTTCCTCCTATGGGAATTCCAAGGCGTTCCCAGGCTGGATGAGATATGTAATCCCTCCAGGGAGTTCTGGGTCTATCCTGACATCTCCTCCCTGCTGAACGTGCCTAGATAGCCTCCAGCAGAAGACACAAGAGGAATCCTAATCAGATGTCCGAACCACCTCAGTTGGCTCCTTTCCCTAAACTCCCTTTGGATGTCAGAGCTCTTGATCTTATCTCTAAAGCTGAACCCAGACACCCTACGTGGGAAAGTCACATTGCAAACATCATGCTTTCAGTCATTACACAGAGCTCACCTACAGGGTGAGGGCTGAAACCTAGATTGACCGGTACATCGACAGCTTTGCCTTCCAGCTCAGATCCCTCTTCACCATGACAGTACAAAACCTGTGTTACTGCTGATGCAGCACCAATTCGTCTGTCCATCTCACACACTACTTTCCCATCGCTCTTGAACAAAATCCTTTAACTCCTTCACTTTAGACAGCAACTTCACATCCGTCCCAGAGGGAGCAAACATCTTAGTTTAGTGTAGTTTGGCTTTTTGAGGGCTTTTGAAAAACTGGGCTTTATGAAGAATGTAACTTGGGCTTTTAGAAAAATTCAACTTTGGCTTGTAAGAATGGGCTTGTAGAACACGGGCTCTTAGAAGAATGCAACTGGACTTAAAAATTACTTAAGAACTACGACAGTGCGAATATTTTCTTGATAACTATGAGCTTTGACTCTTAGTGTTTTTACTTTGGCACACCTTTGCAATGCAAACCTGTCAAAGTTCCTTCTTGTCTCTGCCTTCCTGAACCAACTCAACCAGCAGATCATCACAGCTCCACATCCTGCAGCGGCTTCCCTCTCACTACCACAAAGGCTACGCAAGGATCACTTTCCTTCTGCTAAACGGGTGAATTTACAAATTCCAATTGGTTTTCCAATTTCCAGTTTTCAAAGTCATTCTAAATTCATCACCTTTTCTACCAACTGCTTCCAGTGACGATCACAGTTCATTAGTTTATCTGCATTTATTCATTTGTTTATTCACTGTCTGTTGTTGTTACATCATTGTTTATTGTTTGTTTGTAGTATTCGTTAATAAATGTTTGTGTATAATTATCATTGGTTCTACCGTGTATTTCCTTGTTTTGGGAACTGGAGATCAATGAAATCAGAGTTTACAACTTTCATTATGAGACTGATCAATTTCATTTTAATCAAAGTCTCTTTGAGGCTTAGCTTAAATCGATATTTTCCTCAGGCAAGCTGAGGATGGTGCCCCTAAATTAACGAGTGCAATTTTAATCATAAAGTGTAGTTTCTACCATTTCTACACATTCCGCTACAGCTTTAATCCCCCTTATGATGGATGTAAACTGTAACATAATTTGAACACAAACTAGCCCACGACAGTATGTGCTGCAATGCTACAGTAGCATGGTTAAATTAAAGCAAAACACACAAAGGGGAAACACTACTGTGTAATGTGCAACAAGGTACAAGTGTTGAGGAAATATGAGAGTTCTCCACATGTAAAGTAGAAAACTACATGCAGGGAAGACTCTTGTTTTAATGAAGCTGTAGAACAGCTCTAACAGTAATTATTGCAAACTATTTATTTTAATGTATTCGAACACCTGCTGCAAGATTCCACTTATTGGATTAATGCAAATGATAAATTGGGGAAAGGAAGCAAGATTGCAAGCATCTGCTTCACCAAACTGTTGGTGTCAAATGATGTCCAACTGTCATAGTTAAAATACATCTGTATTCAGAATTATTTCCTGTTCAGATGTTCCACAAAGTAGAAAACTTTTGAAAAGTGGTAACTATTGCTGATTAGCACAACTAACCACAATATGCAAAATAAGGTGCTGAGGGTTGCACACAGAATAACCAAACTATTAGCCCCAGCCAGTGCTTAATTTGGACATTGGAATGCACAAAAATATTTTTAGAAACTTATTTCTCAGACTTTATCAGTTACAGAGAAAATGCCAGATTCTGCAAAAATATTGGTTGGTTCTGATCCCAGAGTCCAAATCGTGTTCTGGCATGATCTGGTACAAATTCTTTTCTTTTCTTTTTTTTTTTATTTTTGAAGAGGGGAAGAGTTAATTTTATTCTGCATGAGCAGATGTAGCAGGGGATTCTGCAGTTTCTCCCACCAGTTTGAGTGGACTGGAGTGGATTGTGGATGAAAGAGATGGCCTGAACATGGGCAGCTGTCATTGCTGTGGTTCTGCAGGCTGCCATCAGGATCCAAAACTCATCAGGGCCACCACAGGGGGGCCAAACAGCAAAGGGGCTGCCCTTCCCCAATCTTTAGCCCACAGCTGGGTCAATAATGATGAAATTACAGGTATAAAAGCAAAAATACAGAAGTATTCCTTCCCTGCTGAGGTGATATTTCTCCGTTTATACCACAACTCAATGACAACACGATCAATCTCAGGATACACTCCATGTAATCATACTTTTCTCAATAACATGCCATGATTGCAAGTAAAAGATAATGTGCCAGATGGTCCGTGGTTGGATTTGATTCAAAAATTTGAAAGATGCAGGAACACATTGGATTCAAGGCTCAAAATAATATTTCTCAAAGTATCATTACTGTGAGTTTTCATCCCCTCATGACACAGTTGACATTTGACTAACAGATGGAGGAAAAGTGAAAAGGTCAAAACCTTATTTCATTTTCTAGCTCATTTCTTTCATCTGTCACCCTTTTTAGTCCTTACTGTTTTTTCCTAGTCCTCCATCTCTGGTACTGCCGTGTTTTTCATCTTGTTTTGTGAGATTACTATTTTACTCTATGCTACATCACTCTTTTCTACGTTCTTCAGTGCTCTACCTGCACAGCAAAGCTTGTCGGAATGGGCTGAAGTGTCGCATCGCATCGGTGAGTCAGCTCAGTCATGTGCCTCACGTCGGGGATAAGTGTGTTCTGTAGGATCTACCATTAGCCGGGCTGTCTGGAAGGTAAGACTTAATGCTGCAGCACAGTGGTAGTTTAAATTAGTTTAATTTCACTGTCAAATTGTTTCCTTCAAATAACTTGAGAAGGTAATAAAACTTCTCATTTGATGCCGTACAACACAGATTACTGGTTTTAGCCTCTTGCACAGCAGGTAATTTTCAGCCAGCTGTATTTCAAGTTGACTTTCATCCCACTTTGTATGCTGTAAGGACATTTTTTAAGATCTCAGAGGAAAGTACGTGTGACTACAGTTGGTTTTTCACTCTGTGCTGCAAAATATTGTCAGCAACCCTGCTAATTTATGCAAAGGAAGTCCTCTTTAGTGCTATTTTTATTTTAAAAGGCTGCTTTTGTCTCAAATTTCTGAGATTAAACACCCACTCTATGAGTTCTCTGAAGCTTTTCAGGCGTTCATGCTCACTTTCTTAGTTTAGCACCTAACAAAAAGTATAGCTCTGGCATTAGTTTTGAAGATTTTCTTCAGAAACCTTTTGGAGCAAATTGTACAAAAGTTATTTGATCCACAAAGTTGTTACATTTCATTCTAAAGGTTTCATGGGTGTCACTTATGTCATGGCAATGCATCTAATTGTTTGACCAAGTAAGACATTTCACAGGAAACCACAGCTGTCAAAATCATGATGGCACCATAGAGGAAAAGTCACAGATCCATCAAATATGAAAGAGTTCAGTATGAACCAAAGCAGTAGATCAACCAAAACACCATCCATACAGCAAAGCTTTGAGCATGATTTAAAAGTATAGAAACCTTTCTGTTACTGAGACGTAGAGCAGGTTTTCATTCCAACTTATATTCATGCCTCAGCTTCTGCAGCTCTCTGCACCTCTCCTCCCTCCTCTCCCTTCTGCTTCACCCAACACATTTATCACCTTCTGTTCTCAGCCTCTTCCTCCATTCCTCGATGCATCCAGTTATCAGCATGAGTGGTTTGTGGGAGGCAGAGTCCTCCGCCACAGGCAGGTACGCACTCGCTCAGCAAGCCTTATCGCTAATTTAGCAAGATCAAAGGTTATCCACTCGAGGCCCATTCGTTACAACGACACCCTCCGTTTGTGAGCGGCAGTGTCAGGCCGCCAGGCAGAGCTGGAGAGGCTTTGATGCCTGGCATTGTCGAGCAGTCCCAACCTTTCACCCGTCTCTGCAGCAGGTGCTAATGATTCTTTTTAGTTGAAATTGTTTGTTTTCCACCGATAATTGAACAACAGTTTACAGAGAGCACACCGTCTTAAACACACATCCTCCTCCTGGTTCACATTTATTCATACCGAACTATTAGGTAATGATGTTTACAGGCTGCAGGGTATATTACACATTGTGAAATCACACCAGATTAACTACAGCTCTATGAGTAAATGCCAGTAAATACTCACAGGTACCAGGGGCATGAAGGGCTGCACAGGAGGGCCTGCTCGAGCATTTTTTCTTCATTTGTAGGTGTGTTTTCTGGTGTCCATGCCTAACCTTAACTAATTATGTAAAACATAAAGGTAAAAAATAAATTTACAATTACAAACTTGCTTGGTACAACTAGCTAAAGTAAGACCAGTCATCTATAATAACGTCTGCCTTTGTGAGTCTTGTCATTTTCAGCATTTGTTGAATTCACCGAGTTGAGAAAATATTGGAAACATGTCTTAGAATAAAGCACTGCAGTATGAGAGCCAACATGGAGACATTTCACTGAAGTCAAACACTGATACTGACAACACTCAAGATGCTTGTGTCGGCAGTTCTATTCCAGATGATGTATTTTACAAAGTAATCCTCAGATGTGCTTGAAAGTTCTGAGTTAATGTTATTAGCAGCTTGTCCATCAAGTTTCAGCTACACTTCAGCTAACGTAGCGCAAATTAGCCACATACTTATTTATCTGAAATTAAAATGTTGTACAAATTGGCTGTTACATGACAAACAGCATTATGTGGACATAATATAAAGTCACGTCAGAAGGAGAGAGTAGCCGGAGCAACAGGCTTTTAACCAAATGAAAACATCCTCACCTCAGAGCTGTTGTTTTACAGCAACATCAGTTAAAAGATATAAGGTGTGACACAGCTATGACACCTGTCTTTTGTTTTCTTAACCTACCACTGTATGTTTTATGATCGCTGTCAGATGAGTACAACAGTGTTCGTGATAACCTATAGTTTATTTATTTATTGATGAGAGTGACATACATTATTAATGAGTGATATATATTATATACACACATCTGGTAGTCCTGCTCCCTAAAAGTTTTGCTTAAAGCTCTTCCAGCAGCCTCCCTATGCCTCAATCCTCTATATGCATTTTAGTAACTGAGACATTCTTTGTGGTATCACACCAAGATTGACTGTTTTACAGTATTTTTTGGCACCCAGCTGACAGACTATTTCTTTTTTTATTATTATTATTTTTTTTTTAACTTTGTTTTTTGCCGTTGTGTTGTTCTTTTACAGCTGGAAGAACAAGGGTCCCTGTTAGATCTCCTACATCAGTTAATTTGAAATTAGGTGTTGTTTGTCTTTTAAGGAAATTTACACTAAGAGATGTACTCAATGCTCCTGAAAAACACCACATGTAGTGCTGGTCTTATTAAAATGACATAAACAGAGCATGATACAGCAGATGACCACCATCACATGCAAAACATTTATATATCTTTAACAGTGATGAAGGAGATAATCACAAAAAACCTGGAGTCAACCAAAGGTGCGTTTGTGCAACAGGAAGAAGCCTGAGGGGAAATTAACAAATCAGATGACTAATATAGTCAGACAGCTTCAAAAAGTAATTAGACATTCACTGAATTTGTTTTCATCTTCGGTAATAATTAGCTTGCAACATTAAATCTAATTCTCACAGTAAACACACCAGTTCTGCATTGGAGCTTCACATCAGTGGAGCACTTCTTTGCACACATTTTTTCTGCATTTTCCTCTCTGTCGAGCACCTCTGTCCCCTCAGGACAAAGCTGGAGTAGCAGTAGGACAGAACTCCCTGGCTGCTGCTGAGGGCAGTGAAGTCACCATGAAGGTTTCCTCTAGAGACGGGAAATATGAAGGAGGCTGGTATTGAACTGCTGGCTGGATGCAGTCGCAGGAATAAGGCTCCCGGCCCAAGCATCACCACCGACTGTACACTGAGACCTGGGACTGTGGTGAAGGGCGGTGGAGTCGGCTCCCTCCTTCAGTGACAGGAGATGTGACGGAGTTTGATGTTACTGCTGGCAATTCATGGCCTCAGTATCATCAGTAGAGTGTCACAGAGGTGAAACTGATGAGCAAAGCAGGTTAACATTATGGAATTACACACAAGACTCTGAGAAGGTGATAGATTTTACAACTTCTGAACTCCACTGATATTCAAACTAGTTCTAAACCACTGAAAGTGAGATATTTTGCTATTTTTTGCAAATAATTAAAAAAAAACACTGGGTGATATGCAACGTATTTATCCCAGCTGGTTTTCTTTCTCTTCCATAGTCAATGTGGCTTCATGTCGGAAACTGAGCCTCAATTCTCAAAGCAAATCAAAACAGCTGACTTAGTTTTATGTGAGAGCAGATGATACATTTGACCCACTACAACTGCTGCTGGGTGCACAGATGAACTGCAAGCTGCAAGATACTAAACAGAACAAATTTGTCAACTTTTGGGGCATCGATCTCCACCTGGAAACTCTACTTTTATGTTTTACATGCAAATGTCCTACCATAGAAGTGAGATTGAAAAAAAATGCAGACAATGATCTTTAACTTTAATCATTTTAACTCTCCAGCAGCTCACATACTGGAGGAAACGCAAGACAAACTCAGGCTCACTGGTGAATTGAAGTTGTTGCTCAACAGTTTGAAATTGTTTCTTATAGTCTTCAGTGTAATCATTGTTTCATCATCAGACTAATTACTGGTTCTCCAGCCTGAATCCTTTTTGGCCGACCCTTTTGAATTTTGGAATTTTGCCTTTCAGCACATTGTTAAACACCCCTTTAAAGGTAATAATGAGAATAAAATCTTAAACCAGAGTGATTTTTCACTGTGAGCACAGACAGCCATGAGTTCCAGCGACTGAATTTTAAAAGCTTTGAACACAAAGCTGAACTTGAAGCCGCTACTCCCAAACAGTAAAGATGTGTTCACACAAAAGCTAAGTTTTTCAGTCATCCATCTCACGTTTCCAACAAAACAGACACACTCTTACTTTAATCTTTAATCAATCCAGCTGTCTACACAGGGGGCAACCCGAAGCGTATTTCTATGTTTTTAAAGTCGAGTTTTACATGCACATCTATTGTGATTTTGTATTGGCCTCCTGTGTAGACACAGACAAAGCACCAGTGCTGCTGCTGCAAACATGCTGCTCACACTGCAGCTTCTATGTAGAAACAATGTAAGAAAGTGCAGGTTTGGTGAAAATAAAAAATAAAAATAAAAAAAGATGTGACAAATCCACTTTGCCTGCCTTTCACGTTTGCTGTTCGCAGCAGAATGGTTCATCTCTTTTCTCCACCTGCAAACAGGCACCGTCTTACTCTACTGCACCAATCACACAGTCGTAAACAGTGTTGTTCTGACAGCTGTTCGGTCTTATATGCTACTTTAGCCACGGCTCCTGTGTGAACAAGACAAGTTATGGAGCTGTAGTTGTATGCTCAATGTGCTTCCTGCTGTGAACACAATGCTTTGACACACATTTACAGTCTCTGAGATTCCCAAAGCTGTTCAATATTTCAATGGAAAACCGGGAGAATTCCTTCTTGTGTGCCAGTTGGCCTCCAACTTTGTCATATGGCATCTAAAGGTGTTTACAATAACAACAGCTAATGATTCACTGCAGAACACCGTGCTGAAAAATAAATCTGCTTTATGATGAGGCACTTAAGCACGTAATTAGGTTCAGGGGAAACATTGTGGTCATGCTTTAAAGCCACAAGTCCTCTGATCTAATTGACCATAGAGGTTGTTGTTTTGTGGTAGCATATCAGTGGCAGGAGATTTACCACAGGCAAACTGTTAAAAGCCATTGTTTAAAATTAGATAACAAACCCATTTATGATGTGACAGTTCAATAAGTTGTTTTGGTTTTTGCACAAAACCGCCTACTTAATCATGTTTCTATATAAATAAATGCATTATTCATTGCATTTTGAAAGAAACATATTTCGCCGCAAAGTTTGTGGCAAGACATTGGAAGAAGGGTGGATTATAAGTTGGATGTAATAATTTCACTCAGGTGTCCTGTGCAGTACCTTTTTTGTCCTTCCATTTAATTTTCCCTCTGTTTACTTTCACTTGCTATTTGGTCAAGTTTAGGCATCAAAATTGCATGCTTATGTTGTCAAAAACATCAGAGTTTAGGTTAAAATACACCCTGTTACATGTTTGAAACTTCTCCTTTATCTTTTTCCATACTGTGGATGACCAATGTGATGGGTCCTATCTTGTCACGGGTGTTAGTGAGAGCTCAGGCGCAGGAAATTCACAGTCAGTATTTGAATGCAACTCTGGTTTATTTACAAGGTCCTTGGGGATAACAACAGAAATCAAGATGTACAATGAACTAAAAGTTGAGCGCACTAGGCTCTGAACCTTACAGCGGCACCTTGGGGCCGGGTGGAACTGTACAGGCCCAAACTAATCCTTAACTCGCGGTGGGTAACACCCAGGCGAGAAAAGTCCATCTCAAGAATACTAACTAAAACACGAGGCTATCCTTCCAATGATAGCGAGAGGTACTACAACTAAAGTCTTCTCACAACACAGAGGTTCTTTAACGAGCCATAACTACGACGGGACAACAAACTCACGACGTATGCTGGGAAGGCTCCAAACTGGCTCACAGCAGTGGCAGCCAGCGTTTGGAGCAGCAACAGGTGAGTGGGGAAAGATACCAGAAGGGGGGAGTCGGTTCAGGCGAGTGTCTCCTTTGCTCAGAGGGTCCAGGGTCCAGTGCTGACGGCACACATGGCAGGAACGGGTAGGTCCAGAAGGAAAATGACTTTCTTTCTTCTCTTCTGTCTTCTTTTGCTTTCTTTTTCCTTCCCTGTCTTCTTGTTACACTCCCACACTGAGAGCTGGGTCGTGTCTGTTTATATAGTGAACCAGATGAGGCTTGATTGGTTGCACCTACTGAGCTGGCTGATTGGGAACACCTGTTGCCTCCTCTGTACTGCTGCTGGGCTGCCCTAACAGGCAGGAGGAAGGAGAGGGGAGGGCACTCACTCGGCCTGGCAGCAGCCAGCCTGACATATCTCATCTAAGATATGATTATTTGGCTGAAAAGAAGTCAGCAATACAAAAAAATGACAGTTTATACATGCGATGCATCATAAATATAATGCAGGAAAAATATGCTTCCCTTTTAACATAAGTGAGAAAATAGTTTAGTTGTCTAGTAATTTTTGGGATACAGGGCTCCACAAAAACACCTCGTTAGGTCTATGGGAACATCATTCAATAAACATAAGTGCATCATTAAGGTTAGAAGACCTTCATAGCCATGATTGCAATGATTAACATGTGGGTAAAGTGTTTGTTTTGTTTTTTTCTGGGAGGACTTTAATTACATTGGATTTTAACACTATTGAACTTCAATGTCTTTTAGAGTCATTCTTCCACCCCAACATCCTCCATGTAGGGACTTTGTAACTTAATGATACTGCCACCAGACTCATCCTTCCCTGGTCACTTGAACATATAAATACATATAAATATGCAAGAAATATGTTAACGATTGTAATGTTATTTTAGGAATATGAGTCAGGAAACAAACTGTGGTCTATGGTATCGAAATCTTTGTAAACCCAACTCAAATGATTTTTAAATGAACAAAACTGAATCAGACCAGCTGGGTTGTCCTGGTATCAGCAAGGCTTATAAGATGCCATCTTTGTCCATCTAATCCATATTTATTGCTTTGCTTTTACAGATGGCCTATCTGCTTGGTTTTAATTACCATTAAAAGACTGAGCTTCACATCTTTCCTAACCAGATGCAGACCCAGTATACCCAGTAGATAGACTGCTGACATCTTATCTGTGCCTGTCAAATCCAAGACTCTTGCTCCTTTTAAGACATCTTTCTGAAAATCTGACAGCTTTCAACAGAATCCACATGTATACAATAACCCTGTGACCTTGGTCCTTCCTTTATCTTCTTTATCACGACGTCGATGTAGTTTCTGCTGTCCAAGTCCCTGCTGGGAGCCACTGAAAAATATCAATAGTAAGTCATAGTGGAGAGTCACTTCAAGACCAAAAGGCCGACTCTGAACTCAAAAAAGCCTGTCCACTCATCAGTTCTCTGGGAATTGAGCAGGGTGATACAATGAATACAGATAGTTTGTGCTTTTATTGGGCTGTTCTCAATTAAAGCCTCATTGTTCGCTGAGATGTAATATGTATTTATTGGAACCGAAGCGCCTGTTGTAGTTAGCCAAGATAAACAGTCCTGCATCGCCTTGGTTTTGATTGTTTTACAAATAACCCATCGGCCTCTGTGGTTCTTTCTTGCGAGAGAAACTGCAAAAATCATTTTCAGTAATTGAATGTTTACTGTTGACTGAACAGCAATTACAGTAAGCCCCTAATAATGATCAGAGAGAGGTCTGGAAAAATATTCTAAGTGGTGTGTATAGCAAACCTGCCAAAAGCCATTAGGTAATCTCTAATTAGATTTCACTATAATTATAGGGAGTTTATTTAGGGACCATTCTACAAATTATGTTACTGTTAAAAGTGCCCCGTGTGCTGTTTCAGCTTATCCAACACCACCTGTTTTATTTCTGTTTATTCATTTTATTAACTGCTTATGCTGAAAACAATCATCTTGTGTAAATTTGAGCCACAGGGACAATTTGTACAGATGTTTGTTGCTCAGTTGCTAAAATTAAGTGTTGTGATATTATTGATCATGACATTTATGAAGATAAAAGTTATGATGTACACAAACCCTTGAAAATATGCTCCTATAAGCAAACTTCCTACATGATCATATTCAAGTCTAAATTACTGTATGTGCTTTATTTTTAAAGCTAATCCACCGAGGCTTCAACCTCCTGCCTTAAAGACTAGATAGTCCTTTTAAATTTAATGTCCTCTGATCTGATTTAAGATTCCTGGATCGAAAAACCATCTACTTCGTTGGCTCGCCTGACTTGCATTTAACAATACCTCCATTACAGCAATGACAGGAGCCTTAGTGTCGCCATTTAAAAGACAGCACGGTAATTTTAGGGAATTGCTCTAAAGTGCTTTCGATTTGCGTGGAATCTGGATGTGCTTGTCTTCACTTTGCCTTCACAATGTGCAGTGTGATAAACAGAAGACTTTCTGTACGCTGTGTTAAAGGGGAAAAATGTCTGAATTCAAGGTCCATTTTCTTGTTCTGCTAATTTCACTGTACTGGAGCGTTTGAATCACGTTAGCCTGATTCTTCAGTTGCTTTGAAAATGGAGTGTTTCATATGTTTCACAATTCTGAACAACTGTATGACAGCACATTAACGGTGAGCTGATGATGACCAGGCAGACACCAATTAAGTGAGACCAGAACTGGCTGTAACACCAGCAGGTAGTATTAGCAAATCAAGAGATAAGTTGAACATAAAATTTATTCCATAAATTGGCTACCACAAATTGTGATTTTGCGTATTGCAAGATATTTTGGGTCAGTATACGGTAACGTCAGGTCTTTATAAATGGCATGACTTTGGCAATTTACACACAATGGGAGAACCATGAAGGTAAACTCCCTTTTTACCAGCTACAACGTTATAAATGTGCAATGCACCCCTCATATTTTTGTAGAAATTCAATTCAGCATTTTTTAAATTAGTTATTGATGATCAGAAATCACGGCAACATGGAATGTGGCCGTTTAATATAGATGTACCCACAAACAAAATGACGTTGAGCTGAGCACAGGTGTGTGTTATGCATGTGTATGTTATGTACAGATACCGAATCGCGTGACCTAAATATGTAGCAGGCGGCGGGAATTGATGGGAGCCAGAAACACCCCCACAATTTAATCCATGGTTCCTTGTATCATTTCCGAGAAGTCCACAGGTGAATTTGTAGTAGACTCACAATCATGTGATTGTCAGCAAGCAGCTGACGTAGCATTCACTTGTTGTCATAGTTACAGTGACACCGTGCTGCTGTCTCACAATGGAAATCCTTAACAGATCTGTGGATCCAGACTATAAGCTGCATTATTGCCAAAATCTAATGATGTGGTCCTTGTCTGATTTCTGACCCTGCCTGAAAAATTTATCCAAATCCGTTATTTCATTCTTGAATAATGTTGTGCACAGACGAACGTACCGATGGTCACATAACTCCACCCCGTTCCTTGGCGGAGTTATGAACCAAAACAGTAAAGTGGTACAGCATAAAACCAAACAGTGTGTTGAAAGATGCTGAAACTCTGTAGATGTGAAAGGACCTGCAGAATTAGATGATCATTTTGTCACTACAGGCAACTCCATTTGCATTCCACGTTCATGCAATTCACTGTTTATGTTAAAATGTGGACTAGAGCAGCTTTAAAGTTACATGCCTCTCAAACAGAAATAAATCCACAATACGCTTCTCTTTTTCTTTTCCAACAAAAAGCTGCATCTGTCATCTAGTTTGTGGATTCACATCTCAGTGGATTAGTGGATTCACAGGCCGGGCAGATGCAATCACATACATCTTGAGGTTCGCTATGGGATGTTTCTTCCTCAGGTACATCACAGTGAAGACATTGCGCAGCGGTCATAAATCAATAAGTGCATGAGTGTAAGGATTAAGGGCTTAAGGGCTCAGCTACCAAAACCTCTCTGTCATCTACAATACCACAATATCATTATTCTTAATCATTATTAAAACATGTTTTCTGAAGACAACAAAGCTGTTTTAATGGACAGATTTAGCACAGGGCAGTTGCATATATATTTTCCTTTAGTTGTCTATTGAATTATATCTGTAAATTCAAGGTCTTTTTGGCATGTTAATTACTTTTTTCTTCTATATGATTTTGAATGCTCTATGAATAATTAAATAGATGAAGGCAACAATCAATAATAATGACGTGTGGACCATCACACATTAGCCTCCCCTGAATGGCAGCATCACTAATGGAACCTGTCAGCATGATAAACTGTTTTCTTAGTAATAAATAACAGGAACACATTACCAGTTTCATCAAAAATCTCCTATTTATCAAAATAATGATGGCAATATCCAGTTGTCATGTTAGTGTAAAACGACAAAGAGAACAAACGAAAAAGATCAAACTGAATCGCAGTTTCAGGTCTTAGCGACACTTTTTTTCACAGTAATATTTCACATTATATGGCGAGTTCACAAAGTCGAACCTTTGTTGTTCACCGCAGGAGCAGCGGCCAAGCAGTGAGAAACTGCAACACTTCCACTTTCTGATCCCTTCAACCAAACAACAGCTACGCTTCACACATGGACATTGGACTGACCTGAAACAAATTAATTCCCAAGTTGACATGTATTCTCACAGTCCTGTTTGAAATTGCACCTCCAACACCTCGGTTATTGCATACATTGAAAATATAACCCGCAGATGACCACAGTTTATCATCTGTTCTGCTGCAGCACTTCAGAATGATGCTCGTCCTCGCCTCCTGTTTAAAGGAAAGTCAGATGTGAGTAATAGACCATCCAGCGTCATGCATGTGTGACCAGGTGGGACGACCTCCAAGACGACGGCAGTATGTTCAGGAGACCAAGGTCATTTTTCAGCTTCTATATTGCATGATATATCCATTCTCCCAGATAATATTACAGTGTATCATGTTATCTCTAGCTCGAATCTTTTTAATGAATAGCACTTGTCACCTCGGCTGCTTCTCTAGGTAAGATAACTGTAAGGATAAGCTGTCTTTCTCATTTGAAAGCTCTTAATGGCTGCAGCTGTGGCATTGCAAAGAATAAATTAATTAAATTTAAACAAGTTGTCAGCAGATCGAACAGGCTAGACTTAGAGATGATAGTCTTAATTTAGGCTGTTAGCATGCCAACAAATGTTTTCTAGCAATAAACACAAACTACAGCTGATAGCAATGTCACAATTTTTAACCTGAAAAAGACAAATTAATAAAGAAAATCTCCAATTCTCTATGCAATTCTGAAAGTGTTTCCTGTGTGTTCATTTATGTGTCGCACACATGATGTGACCTAAAAATAGTGTTCCCATTCTCAGTGTACAGTACAGCTAGATCTGTTAGGACCTGGCAGCTCTGAGCTGCCTGTACTGTAAGATTTGTTTTTTCTTTTTTTATGATGGAGCCATACAAGGGTGGGAAAAAGTCTATGTATTATTAAGATGTGCAGGGTTAGAGGGTACAGACACTATATGAATTATACAATACATTATTTGAGCTGCAGTGTCCCTCCCTCCCACTCTTCCCTCCTAAAGGCTCCACATGCCTTCTGCAGATATCATCTTGATTTGACACAGAGCTCAAAAACAGTGGTTATGAACTGAAATATACAAGATCCAGTGAGTCATGTTTATGTTAGAAATGCAACTATAATGTCACTCACTGGTCATTTCAGAAAGAAATATCCTTTATCATCTTATAAGTTCTTTGCAAACCAATCTGCTCTTCAGTCAGATTTGAAAGTGTGAAATGGGGAAAAGATGCAAAAAAAAGAGATGCAAGCTGTGACTATTGGCTTCTTCAACAGTCTGAATCAGGTAACAGTCAAGTCTCTCCAAGATTACCTCCTCTAAGATGTGCATAAAATGGCAACTTGATTTAAATATTTCTTAGGAAGAGGTAAGATTGTGTTGAAAGCTGTGGTTCGTTTGAAGCCCACTCTCAGTAATGCTTACTTGAGCTAGGAGGAGCAAATGCAGCATTTTGATGGTAAACATTTCAAAATAGAAACATTCTGCCGACCAACCTTTTAAAACTATTTTAAAGAAACAGTAAATAAGGTGTATTTCTTTCAATGGCATATCTCCTCGAGTTTAGTCATTTTTTGACATTTCTAGGAGCAGCTAAATTGAGCAGTGTATACAAAAATCTGCTAAAGAACATGGTGAATCACTGAATTCAGAGTGTAGCTCAGAGAGTTCAACAATCAGCCACAGTTTAAACTTAGCGATAAACCACTGATAGGAGAAAAATAAAACAATGATTAGCTCATTATAATGAAGTGTTCTGGTGAGAAATCTTGGTCCTGGCAGTCCCCACTGGCCCTCACAGCAGAAAAATGTGCACAGACACACCACAAATGCTACAGGAACACGACAAAGAGCCTGACACAGTCTCCAATCTGTCCACATCCCAATCTGATCGAGCATCCAAAGGAAACAAGCCCAATCCATGGAAGCCCCGCAGCACCCAAAGGATTAAAAGAATGCCAACATCCCAGTACCCGTCACCCACAGAGGTCATGTGTCCCTGCCCTGATTGGCCATAACTGTTCTATAAAGAAAATCAAGACTTGAGTATTGATAGTTTTTAATTTTAAAAAAATCAGATACATTGCCGAATATGATTTTTTGATTGTATATTTGAGTTAATTAAGTTTGATAATTAGCAGAGACCCATTAGTTTGAGTTATTTTTGATAGCAGAGAGAGAGGACAATAAATAAAGGGAAACAATTGCGGAATAAAGTGCAACAAAAGTGTCTCAGACAACAGATATTTTTATCTATTTTTTATACTAAATAGGATATATTACAGCTGAACAAAACAAACAAATAAGTTTAGCCTCAAAAGGTAGTAACTCCTGCAATGATTTGAGCGATGCTACTAGCAACATACTAATAAGCTCATCATAAACTTACTAACAAAGTTCCTTTATGACGTTCACCATATTAGTCTTAAGCAGGCTAACATTTGCTAAACATCCACTAACACTAAAGTATATTTGAAGTTGAAGAGAATGTTGATTGTTGGCCAAGTTGAAAATTGAGCCTTATGGTGGAACCACAGTTATTAGGATTCATTCATTAGGGAATGGTTATTTATACCAAATTCTATGGTAATCCAATCAAATGCGGTGTGGAAGTATTGACTAAAAACAAACAGTTCTTCCTGGTGGACAATCTGTGTGACTGCAACGCTATTTTTAAGTAATCATTTCTTGTCAGTGATCTCATTACTGTTTGCTGACACATAGGATTATCTGTGTTAAGCTGAAAACGGACATTAATGTTGACTATGATAATATATCATTTGGGTTCCGCTGGTCATTACTTAATTTCCACACTTGACTGAGTACAAGCTGCAGTGCGGAACCAGGTCATTATAATCTCAGTCATTGGAAGCCCATTAGCATGTGTTCAATGTGACACTTGAAGCGGTCATGTAACATCTATGCTTTACTGATACCAGTGAATGTGCAGTAATAAGGGGCCGCAGTGAGAGGGATGTTGCGGTGAACTTGGTGGCTATACCTGTCTCATTCACCTGACAGACCTGGGACCTGGGGATGTAGGGCGAAAAGAGGGAGCTACCTCATTTCCATTCACTTTATATCAGAACATGATATCTGGAGAGTTGGGAAAGAAGGGCACCAATGGCCTGACACTGCTCCACAGATTTCCATACCGCCACATAATGTAGCTTCATTCCAGCGCATGTTCCTATATTTGACAGCAAGTGGGGCGACGAGACGAATGGTGATATCAGTGCAAACTCACCCACATATTTCAAATTTTCTCACAGACGCAGCATAATGAAACAGAAGGTGCAGATATGCTGAATATATATGTTCACCCGCTATATGTCCACTCCTCCACATACTTACATATGTATATTTCTAGAGAGGGAAAATGTTCCTGGGCTTGTTTCCCCTTATGTCAGTGTAGCGTATTAATATATTAATAACAAAAGCTTTGATGCATTTTTATGCAGAAGAGAAGGGAAACCTAGTGGGCTCTCAACACATTATCACCAGTTTTCCTGGTTCTGGTTGTTCCTCCTCAGAAAATCCTCCCCCAGGTGACCCAGCTGAGCTTTTATCAGGAATCAAACTTGTGTCCAGGTGGCTAAATGCTCTTCCGGCGGTGCTTCTCTTAACGCCTCACTTGGCTGTTCTTTTCCTCTCCCCCACAATATTGAAGACTGCTCAAGGCTGCAGAGCTGGATTGGACTGTGGAGCCCCTGCGTCTAGCCCAGCGTGGCCTCAATCCACGCCTCCAGCTGCTGTGGCAGCAGCAGCTCGTACTGTGTGAATTTCCTCTCGAAGGCTTCCCCCAGATGCTCCGCCTCGGGGACTTTCTGTTCCAGCAGGACTACGTGTTTCAATCCATCGGTTTGTCAGCTGTTCGGATGGTGACTGACAATGGCTTTCGAGCTAGCAGGCTCACTGTAACAACTTTAGTTCTATTTAGAGTGTCATCAGTACAATCCAAACACATGGTATTAATTTGATGCTGATTAGATATTAGCAAAATTCCAGTGTTTCTCATCATTAGAGCATTTAGTTGCTTGTCATCTGGTGGTTTGACTAAAAAATGGCCATTGAATTGAAAAGAATAAATGGTGAGATGAGAAAATACATTGCAAGGAGGCCTCTTTAAGTTGCATATGTCTGAGCCTGAAGAGGTTATAAGTAGCAGAACATCATGGTTTAAGATACTCTGAGAAGGGATTTTCAGGTGTAATGGTAATACTTATTTCTCTTCTGTCACTATACATTCATGGTAATCTACCACAAACAAGCTTTACCATTTTATACTAGCAGAAAATTACACAATCATGGCGCATTCAAAGGCAACTGGGAACTCAGAAATTCTCATCTTTGACAAGGAAAAATAAAAAGTAAACAGAAAGCGGATTATCTTTGTGATAACTCAGGTAAGGTTTCTCCCCACCTTTTGCATTTGACATCATTCCCCACAATCAAAAACACAGCTTCTCTACTTTGAATTAGTTTAGCTGCATGATAGTTCATTAAATTCCTTAGCTTTCCTTGAAAATGCATCAGTGTCATCATCATTTCCTCAAGCCCTCATGACTCACTAAAGTAACATTGTTGTTTACTTTTGTGAGTCTGTATTCAATATTTGTTTGGTACATATGTCAATGCATTTAAATAAACATCACGTCAAATAAAACATGATTCTAAATATGGCTATTTTAGCTTTTTATTGTTGACCACAGAAGCAAACATGGAGGCAACCTTGTTTTTTTTCCCACTGCAACTGTTGAAAGCTCAGAATAGTTCCTCTATTTTCTTCCTGCATTACTTTGTAAGAGAATAGTGGCATTTACAGCACACAAAATGAATCATATTCATTATTGTCTTCTGTCTGTCTTTATTTTGTCACTTTTCAGGCACAACCTCACGACATTCTAAACACCTGCTTAGGGTAGATATGTAGTGTTAAACTGGGAGACACAGATGATTGTCACCTGCCAGAACACCTGCCCATCATTTCCTCCCATTAGCCACGCAATATTTACAGCAGCCCAACTCCAGACGTCTGCCAGCTCTGCACTGCTGCTGTCTCCCATTATGTTGAAGTCACATCTGCCCATGATCTTCTGCCTTAGTTTGTCTGCCTGCTTCTGACCTGCCTACCAGCTTTTCCCATAGGGCTTGTTTGCCCACTCTGACTGCTCCTCTGTTTGCAATTGCAAGTCTCACTTTCAGTCAACAATTGCTTGTGTACCACCATTACACTTCTGAAAAGGAGCTTGCAAAAAAGATGAAAATAAATAAATAAACATAATTTCACGAGTTGTGCAACTTGTGAAATATACTTGGAAACTGTTAATTTCAAAGCAAATCCCTGTCACCTTCATTATTTTTTCTGGCAGTAACCTGCACCAATAAGTGCCTCACCATCACTAATATGTGTGTTCCTGTTGCAGCATTTTATTTGTCTCTTAAAAATCTCCCTGCAAACAGAAAACAAGTGTCTTCCTGAATGATTGCTGTGTTGTTTTGGATTTCCTATATGAAAAGGATCAGTGGTTTTTGTCTTTTCTCTCTTTTCCACCTCTTATCCTGTCAGAAAGCAGTTGATTGTGTTTTCCCAGTCCTTCTTTAATCTCCCAGCGATGAGATGGAAGATGTGGAAAGTATATTTTCTCGCTTACTGCCGAAAACTCTGGAGGCAATCTGTCAGCTCAACCCCCTCCAACCTGAGCGTGTGTGCACACATTTGTTCATCATGTGCGTGCTCCTACGCGCCACGCCTGTCACCATTCAAGAGCGCAAGACCACCCTTAGTGGGCTTCATCTCTTTTCACGGCTCTGTGGGTTTCTCTGCCTGTGAGGCTGCTTTGCTCCCTGCAACATCAGTGGGGTACCAGTGAAAGGAATTGCCACATGAGGTTACAACTACTATTAACTGTGGTTGACAGACCAGGGGTGGCACCGAAGAAGATCGTTACACAACTCGACAGAGACGGCTGACATGAAGGGATGACATAAATGAAATCCCAGCAAAGACTCAAAGCAAAAAAAAAATTCAGAGTTTTTACATCAGATTCTGAAAATGGTAATGATGATATCAAAGCCCTGTGTGCTCCGCCTAGTGATGCGCTGAACCATGAAAGTGGGAGAAAAGCTGCAGCTGAATGTGATCTTGTAGATTCAGCAAATGTTTCATCTTTAGGCCAAGATGCCCACAGCGACATTATGTTTCTTAGTATTTGACATCTTTGCAAGCGAGACCATACTCACCTTTGCTGACAAGTACGGTTTTAGTAGCATGTGCAGCATTTAGAAGTGCCGAAAAGATTAGTTCATGAAAAGATCAGACAATTAACAATTCAATTCACTGTCCCTTATGCAAGCTCTCAACTGCATCTATGTAGATGCTACAACATTAGCTAAGCTTAAATGTCAGTTTTCAACAACTGTAGCATGGACTAAGTTTTTGAAGACACCCTATGCTGGCACTGCACCACTAATGTCAGTCCCAAAACCAAGAATTAACCCACTTCCCAGAGCAGCACAGACAAGAAGCCTTATTGAGGACACTTGTCTACATCTCAAAACTTTCTCTGATATTACAATAGATGTGGGGTGGTGCCCACGTTACAGCTGTTTCTGTCTTTTAGAACAATGTACTATTTAGCCGTAAGTTAGCGGGGGCAACTTAAATGGGGATGTCATTTTCCACTTTAATTTACTGAAGGGGCATAATTACGCAAAAATATTCTAACATTTTTCATTGTTTTTTTTAACATAGTTACATATCCTCAATTTTTCTGCTCCTGTTGTTTTGCACCTAAAGTCCGCTTGCCAGTCGCGAAGAGGTTGCACAGGACGCACCGAGGGATGACAGCACACAAGAAAGTTTGCTGAACAGTGATGGAAGACGAGACCACAAGTTTTCTTTAAAAAAACTTCCCAATGACAGGTTGGATAAAAGCGTGGTTGTGTGCAAATTGTGCAACAAATAGTTTTCTTATCACCGCAGCACTTCAAGCTGACTCAAGCTACCTCAATGTAAAACCATGTTCCTGTGAGCATGGACACCAGAGCTAACGTTAGCAGTGACAGTCCTGGTACGGGCAAACGCTGTAGCCAGCCCATAATAGATCACTTTTCAAGACATTGAAAATGTTTCAGTTCACAAAAAGTCTTAAAATGTTGAATATAATAGCTATAATTGCACATTAAGTTATATGTTTTCCGGGAACATGTAAGAATTACAGTAACTTGTCATAAAGGCGAACAGTAAGGAACATTTAAAGTCCTTCTGTAGTTGTTGATTTAACCCCGAAAAATCATCACTGTGTTTCAAAGTTACATACGCAAATTTTTTTCTCCTTTCTTACTTTAAAATGGCTTAAGATGTAACTCGACACTGTTGCTTATTTTAGAATGTGCAGATCTATAATGACCTTACTATGTTTTCACTCATCCCTCTCCACTTGCTGCAACTTGAGCACAGCAGCTCGCCTGCAACTCTGCTCAAATTCTGTAAAACTATTCTACATTACGCAAGTAGGTTGAAATTTTACAGTAATTCAGCCATACCTGTTTAGAGCCGTTTCCTGGATTTGTTAGGACTATCATCAGTTTGCTAATGATATGTCATCCAACATACAGAAAACACCATTTAGATGTTTTAACAAAGTAAAAAAACAACTTGATTTCCACCTAAGGGGGCCTTTGTGATATAAAAATGGCAACAAAAACAGATACAATTGACCCGACTCCTCAGCTTTTTCAAGTCTTTTTCATCGAAAACAATTCAGTCAATCTTCAACCTTCCATCATCATGAAAAATCTTAACTGCTCATTGCAACGGCTGCCCCACCTTCATCTCAGTCTTGAGGAAGCTGCTTGGTTTTGCACTTGTGGGACAGCAGAGTGAGTTCTTTAAGAAGCAATGCATGCAATGGTAAACACTGAACAGGAAGTTAATTAAACATATACAGATTCTTCATGTCCTAATTGTGTGTGTGGCAGAGAGGTGATTAACATAATACATCCCCAGGTGTCTGCCGGCTGGTGAACGAGAGTTGGAGGGATGAAGTCAGTCAGGTGGGAAATGCAAATGTCTTTAATCCTCACTGTAATCATCTTTATATTATTACTGGTACATTTTCACGTGTGCCGCTGACATTTAATGACAGTATGTTCATCAAATGACTTCCTAAGTCACCAGCTATTATCTCCTGAGAATGTGCCGCTGAGGCATCCTGCCAGCATGGTTCCGTTCCATTTATTCACGTGGTAATACCTTATTATATAGTAGCTAGTGTGTATTTGTGTGATGGATTGTATATTTTTACCTCTGTGAGGATCTTAAATGATGCATATAGATTATAAACTGTGTTATGGCTTTTCGTTAACAAGAGGAGAAGAGATATTCCATAATCCCTTAACGTGGTAAATAAACCTCAGGTTGAATCAGCGCCTCTAAATACAACTGCATTATTCTGTATCCTTTCACATCAGTCAGTCAAATGAAGGTCATTGCCACCTGCCTTCTCTTCACTCATCTCTCCATTTCTGTTAAATGTGTAACAGAATCATGGCTTAATGTTTCTGTGTGCATGAATGCTCCTCTAAAGTGTTTCTCTCTCCGTAGAGTGGCTTGAATTATTGAAAAAGTAAGTTATAGCCTTTTTTAACACAGTTGATTTAACAGAATCACTGATTTATCTCTCACTCTTTAGAGGCTTTGTACACGACAGGGTTACAGAAATCTGTTAACTCCTCTTTGAGAATTACTACCTGTTGTGCAAACCTCTATGAGTTACAGAGCGCTGCTGTATTAAGCTGTCAAAC
Organism: Amphiprion ocellaris; assembly: GCF_022539595.1. NCBI lineage: Eukaryota > Metazoa > Chordata > Actinopteri > Pomacentridae > Amphiprion > Amphiprion ocellaris. The sequence continues at coordinate 12,938,545 of NC_072785.1, forward strand.
AAAGGATTTATGGCTGTGAGGCTTGTAAAATACTCCAGTGAAAGCAATAGTTCTTAGCTTGTAAGTATGAATGACAACTCTAACACTGTGCACTTTGTCAGCCTAAGAGTAAGTCAGATTACAGCAAAATCAATGCAAATAACCCTCTTCCATAAAATCAGTGTTTGGATTTGAAAAAGCACGCCTCTAGGCATTCTACTAAACTGTTACTACTGTAATCAATTAGAAATGTCTTTATCTACTTTCCCAAATAAATCCAACCTCAGAGTAGCTGGTGTTTAGCCTTAAGCAGTGTAACATTATATAATGGGATTATAGATTCATTGTATTTACTGATTTGCAGCATCATTTCAGAAAATCTTGGCATGTATGTTATTATAATCTTTTGAAAAGAGTGACGTTTAGCTCTCACATTTCGCTGCACTGGTGCTCATTTTCATTTTACAATGGTTACAGTGTTTCCTTTGATGTTGATATTTCATCATAAGCAGGTCTGGCCATGCCGTGCAACGTGGTGTTAAATCAAGGTGAATTGATTTCTGGCAGCTGAAACAAGCAGTAAATATCAAGTCTCAAGTTCATTCACTCATCTGATGTTATGTTTGTAATCATAGTCTGATCAATAACCCACACATAATAAATATCCAGTCATGACAGCCACATTGATCTGGAAATCAAAGTAACTCCATCCATGAAAGGATTAAACTGGTTTAACCACATCAACACGTGGTCCTGGCAGTTAGAATACAGTCTGGCTTTGTACAGCAGGAGTGATATGTAAAATGTTTGAGTAGGGAATTGTTTGTGTGTGTAATCGGGGTTATTAAAGGTCACAGGTCAAGAGGTTAAGTAAAGCATCTGCCAAAAGGCCCTAACCTTTCACCAAGCCCCCAAACCAGCCAACTCATTTCCAACTTCAACTTAAAAGATGGAAACTTTTTCAGTATTTGTCAGTATTGATGTTTTGTTTTGTTTTTTTTTTTTTTTTAAATAAAATGCTATTCCAAACCCATAATAATGAATATGTTTAATTACTCATTCTGCACTCATCGCTAATGGTTAGAACCATAATGAATATTTGTGCTTGTTGTTTGTTCTTTCCAGAAAGAAGTGCTTTTAATTCATTTTCTTTATCCACTGTTAATACAGAAAATAATGAAAAGGCTTCACATATTTATGTTTTTTTTTTTTTTGGTAGCTACGACACAAGAACAATGATGAAACATTCAGCCTTACCTCTCACGTCAAGACAAGGCCAGTCAAGGAGGAGGAGAGAAACACAGCCCAAATGTGTGTGTTTTTTTGGAGAACCACATTGCGCAGAAAGCGATTGACCTTCAAGGTAAATTAATAATTTTTGAATGGAGCCTCGGTTTCCGATTAAGATATGGGTTAAGGGTAGGACATTCTGGCTCACCAGTTGGAGACTGCGAAATTGCTACCATTTTCAAAATTTTCTTCACTAAAACAGTTGATGTAGGGATTATAGAGTCAGTTAAGCACCCATGCGAAACATGTTTTTAGGTTTGCTGCAAATCGAGCTTGTAATTCAAAATGTTGCATCCTCTTGGGGATATTTAATTTACTGTGCTCGCAGTATAACTGTGCCCCCCCGTATTCTTTTCATGCTTTCTCTTCTTTTACCTTTGGATGTCCCTCCTTCATGCATCTGAGTGCAGCCAGCCACTGATGTCATGGAATGGGGAAAAAACAGTGAAAGGTTAATTGCCCCAGAATTGCAAGCTTCATATTCCTGTGGGTTCCTAATAGCAACACCTTGCCTACCTTGACCTACTAACAATACCACAAGGAGAAAAAGTAGCATTACTCTGTCCGCTGCTGATACATTCCTTTAATTCAGGACTTATCTCAGGAGTGTGAGGTACAAGCTGCTTGTCGAGTCCCAACACTCTGCGGAACCAGAAAACAATTTGGCGTTTCATTTCAAGTGCACAACACAATCTGAACGTAGTCACACATGACTACAGTGGGATTTATAGTCTTCCCAAAGTGCATGTTGAATGGGTTCAGCCAGGTGAAAGTGAGAGAGGAGTGAGGCCCTGTACTCCTCTTTATAGCTCTCTTTTCTCCATTTGTTACTCAACTATTTGTAACATGTTTCATGAGAATAACCCAGTTCAATGCAATGTCTCCCTGGAGATTTGGGAAATATCTGCTGTGCATTATATTTATTTTTTTGGCCAGTTTGTTTCTTAGATGTCTATTGACAGATTAGATTTCCAACTTAAGCAAAAATCTTTAGAGACCACAGACTGCACTAAGGATGGATTTTTTGTGTGCATGACAAGCAACTGAAAGGCAGCATTTGACTTTTTATTTGAAGCACATTTCTTACACATTCCTTTAGGCTCGCCTGTCATTGACTAGCACCATTGCTCACTCATGTCTCTGCTGCAGTTTAAATGTCTCCCAGAAGCATTTCAGAAGCTCACTTTCTTTGGGCAGCATAAGGATTTACTGTTTTTCTGATGTGATTTGGCAGCAGAAATGTTACGTTCTTGTATTTATTGGCTGGGCCAGGCAATAAATGCATATTCCGAATGGTGTATCATCGTAGAAGGAAAGCCATGACATTCTTCCCCCTGTTCGCTTCCCCCCTCTCCAAAAAAAAATGACAAAAGAAAAAAATCTATACCGTATGTAAAGGCGAAGTGCATAGAATTTTTAGATTCATAGCACAAATGTATACTTATCCAAAAGTGGATTTTACACTTGATAATTTATATTTTTAGCTATTTTTTCCTAATAAAATGAATATGTGCTGATAAGAGCCATGAGCATGACACTATGGGAAGGAATAAAAAAAAATCTTCAGAATCATCAGCTGACACTGAACCATGTTCAGTAGACAGTGAGAAACACCCAAAAAAGTATTTTGTTTAAGCTTTTCTGTAAGACTTCTTCTTTTAAACAAGTGCAGTTTTAGTTTTTAACAAAATCTTGACTGAGGCAACACTTTTCTATTAATATTACCCTGATTCAAATATAAATTAATCTTTTTTTGTGATTGGGTCTGGATTAAAATTGAAGGGAGAACTTTTTCCTGAAAGGATGAATGAAAGAAGCATCAAACCAAATTCAATGAGATTTCTTTTTAAAGGTGACACTTTCTTCTCAGGAGCTAAATAGTTACTGCATGTGAATGAAGCTTTTAAAAGGCTTCATAAATCTGCATAACACCCAGTACACAAGCTGTATTTGCACTGTAAGCTTACCATTATTACCTTGGTTCATACAGAGCACAATAGAAACTTTGAACCACAGACAAGTAAGACTTTTCTTACTCTATGAAACCAAAACCTAACAAACGCAAACCTTGACTGTTATTGACAGCAATATTTGCGTAATGCCTCTGTGCAACTGATAATCTGGTAATTTCATGCGTGACTAAACCAATATATTACACTCAAGTAGCACTGTGATATTGAATACAGATTAAGTAGACATCATTATCATCACTGGTTTGGTGTCACTGGGTTGGCTCTCACACCTTCCAAATACTTGTGTCTGATTGATTAAACTAGCGTAGCTAAATGAAAGAGAATGAATCAGCCGGCGGAAAACCACTTTACTGTGATTCTCTGAGGATTACAAACTTAATGGCCCTGACAGCATTTTGCTTTGCTAAACAACATGTAAAATTACATTCACCTTTCTGTTCTGCTGTTAGAAAAGTGTCACTTGTAACACAAAACAGCCAACAAGAGCAGTAAGCGTAAAAATGTTATTTGGTGCTTTGCATTGCATTATTCATCAGCCATGAACAGTCAGAAAAAGCTTTTATGTTCATAATTAAACTGAGCAATGAACAGAGTGAAATCTGATCAAATCTTTAAATTGAAAACTCACCTGTACACCTGCATCTGCTCATCTGAAGTTTATTGCATATTGTTCATTATCCTGATCAGGCAATTTGCACATTAACACAAATAGATAAACTCCAGAAAGCTCAAGTCCAACCTTACTCACTAATATATAATGCAAGATAAATAGTTTCCCATTTTGCTTCAACGAATTTTGAGGCATCACCGAAGCATTAACCAGCGTGTTCATGTGCAGATTACAGGCATTCAAGCATCCACTTTAAGTGCTGCCATGTGAAAACAAACTGTTGTTTACATTAATTTAAACATATGCCAAACATATCACCTGCAAATGTGGGGGAAAAGGGGGTTACCTTGGATTTCCTGGTGTAGAAACAGTTTCTAGTGTACATTCTTAGAGCCATGCAGCTTTCCATGCAGTTTCCAGCATTAAAATAATGAGATTCTCCTGAAAACATCTGGGTATCTATGTTATCTCATCTATTCATATATGTGTCAACAAGACTGAGATCAGCATCCATGCTAGCAGCTCTGTGAGGTTCACAAAAACAAGTCTTGCATATTGATGTATAGCAGGCTGCACAGTTGCTCGGTGCTTAGAATTGTCATCCTGCAGCTAGAAGATCTCCAGTCTGCATTCCTGGGATCTTTCTGTGTGGAGTTTGCATGTTCTCCCTGTGCATGGGTGGGTTTTCTCCAAGTACTCTTGCTCCAGTCCAAAAACACACTGAGGTTAACTGATAATTCTAAATTGTCTGTAGGTGTGAATGTGAGCGTGCTTGTTTGTCTTTATGTGTCGACTGGCGACATGTCCAGGGTGTCCCCTGCCTTCATCCTAAGTCAGCTGGGATAGACTCCAGTCCCCCCTGTGACACTAATGAGGATTAAGCAGTATATAGATAATGGATGGATGGATGGATGGATGGATGGATGGATGGATGGATGGATGGATGGATGATGTAAAACAGGTACAATGTTTAGGATGCTCACAGTCATGTTCGTGCATTTTTCCAAAAACAGGGCAGAGTTGAGAAATGCCATTCTATTTTGAAAGTACTAAAAAACTGATACAATGAAGAACATAATTGTCTTCATTAAATGTCGCTGCAATCCTACTAAAAAATCCATGAATGTCTGTATAAATGTGTGTGGGTATGTTCTTGTCATATGTCTAAAACCATTCATCTGATCTTCTCCACACTTGGCGGCTGTGTTGCTTGGGACCACAGATAGTGCAGTGTTGAGTTTGAAGCTGTTTGGATGAGTGTTTTTTGTTTTTTTTTAAATGGTCGTCTGTGTCTACAGTAGGGCTGAGGTGAATCATCGACAGTGCACTGTAAAGATGGCTGCGCCCAATCAAAGCATAGATTTCCCCAGATAATAAGCTCCAGTTAAAAAACTTTGCCCAAAGTGTCAAAATATTGGAGCCAGGCAGTCGAAAATGTTGTGCTCTGTAAGCACTGTATTCTGGAAATGACTGATCACACTAATACAACTGCTACACTTCAAGCGGAAGCATCCTGGAGCACATTGTGGAGACTGCAGCAACAGACAGCAGCGCCCTGTTTATTGTTTGTCCCCAGTCAAGCATGAAACAGGTTGTTGAGATCATCAACATTCAGAATGTTTTCTGGTAGTTGTATCACTTAAAATTGATTTTCTAAATGTTTCTTCATCACCCATGTGTACAAAGTCATTTCTGCACTGCTGCTGTGCCACGTATCAGTTAGAAAATTACTTAAAGTAACATTATAGGCGGTTTTTACAGTCTTTTAAATCATTTGATTTATTCCCTTTGCCCCACACTGATACAAAATACTATTACCCATATTTATCTAAACTTCATTGTATATTCACCGATGAAGTGAATCCATGTCATTATCACTTTAAGTTTTAAGTTAAATATATAAACAAATTCTTATTCTCCAACTGAAGGAAAGAGTTGCCATGACAAATAGGGATCAATTTTATATGTGTGTCATTTTTAAGTATTATTATTATTATTAGTAGTAGTAGTAGATGTAGTAGTAGTATTAGTAGTTGAGTTTTTGGTATGTTTGAAAATAAAATAATTGATAGAATAATTGATTAATTAGTTATTATATTAATTAGCTAATCTAAACCAATCTTTTCATCATTTAAAAAGTCATCATTAGGTGCAGCACATCACTACATGGCATTCCAACCATGTAGACAGAGGGTGTGGGCTAATTTCAGTTTTAATATTAATATTTTGATTGGCAGGTTCGTCAGTGTTGAGTGTGAAGAAGCTTGGATTGATAGTTTGTCACTGATATTCAGAAATTTGCAAAAAGGTCAAACAATTGGCCTTGGACGGACACTTGGACAGGCATTGCACTAGTACAAATAATACAGACATAACTTGACTCACTGTTGCCACTGAAGAACAATCTGAGATTACCAAAATCAACAGGATGCAGAATTTGAGAACCATGAATATATATACAGAATTGTGTCTTCACCCAGTAAGTACATATTATATAATAATATTTCACTAGATCACTGAACTTTGACCTGCTCAAATGAAAAATATAGAGTTTCAGCAGCACTATCTAATTAATTTTAAAAATTGGATGTCATTAGTCATGTCAGAGCTTAAACATTCATCCTCATCCTCTGGAGATCTTGAATAACTATCAAACTTTACAGCAATGCAGCCAGTAGTTATGTGTTTTATCAAATATTTAATTCAGAAGCTAAGATGTCAACATGCTGGTGGCACTGCAGAACAGCCAGATGATCACCAAAGTTTTTAGGGCTCATCCTCTGGGGATCATGAATGTCTGTACAAAATGTCATGTTAATCCATTTCACGTTTGTCAAGATTCAGCTTTTTTTTAAAATGTTGTAATTTAATGTAGTCATATAATGAGGCAAACTAGTAAACTTTGTGTCTGTAAAAGATCAACATTAGTAGCTGCACAGTGAGGTCAAAGTAACTGAATATCATCGGATGAAGGTTTGCATGTTTGAATGAGTGTTGTTTTTTTTTCCAAACAAAGTGATGACAGCAGCTTATTCTCAGTGAGGAGCTCATGTGTACGTTTCCACAGTGGAGACTCTGCTGAGGTAAAACTAATTCAGAAACTTATCACATTTTAATGCAGTGGGAAATTGAGGTTGTACACATCGACCACCTACTCAGCACATCTTGTCTCCCACGTCCATCCCAGAAATGAACAAATTAGGTGGTGAGAAGAGAAACGTGCATTTTGCTAATTCCTATCTCAAACTGCTCCAGTGATTGCTTTCACGGTGTGAAATAGATGCTGACCTTTAGCCACGCAAGCATTTACGTGGATCACATATCTGTGTGCTGTCATTATGCTTGTGGACTCTTGGACTTTGTTATTCCGAGACTGCTGGACAAAAAGTTCACTGGTCGTTTTATAGCTGAAGAGGTCCCGTGTCTAGCACAAAGCTAATAACACTGTACTCTACCTGGTGCATATGTAGGTGGAGGCAGATACAATGAATCGGACCTAATAGAATAAACATGACCCTTCAAACTAGTAAATACACAGAGGTTGGTGGTGAAAGTGCTTATTTACACTGCTTTAGTGCTGGGGAGCAGGCAGAGATCAGAGGTCGTACAGAAACTATGCTCTGGTAGTTGTTTGAGCTCAGATAACAAATGGTTGGAGTAATTAAAGATCAGTGTAAGGAAGAGGAGGGGGAATGGCAATCTGCTGCCAGCAGCAGGCTGGCATGAGGTAAGATATGGAGCAGCTGATCAGGACGAGTCATTCCTGGGGGAAACCTTACTCAACTGCTTGGATGTCCTGAGATGTAGAAAGAAGAAGGGCTGTAAATCTGCTGACTGCAGTAAAAGAGAAGGAAGGAGGGAAGGAGGCAGAGAAAATGCAGAAGAAAGGCTTCAAGGGAGCCATTTTCAGACTTTGGATATGTTATATTGCTTGTTTCATCAGTCTGTTGAACTGACGGCATTCTCTCATTCAGATTTTAGCCAAGTTCACATGAATATTCAGCAGGGCTTTATTCAGATATACAAACAATGGTGGTGGAGAGGGCCAATCAAATTAGACAATACTTAAAGTAATCTACAATGCCTATAAAAAAGTAGTCATTCCCTTGAAAATTTTCCCCTTTAACTGCCTTTTTAACACTGAATCGTGATCGGTATAATTTGATACAGTTTTGTGTCTTACATTTTTAATTATTTGATGTTACTTTGTAGAAATCTGTTTTCACTTAGGCATGAAGGGGTCTTTTTTTTTTTGCAAATTCTTCCCCCAAAAGCCACCTGGGAGAAGATTTGTTACAGCATTGCAGTAACCCGAAGCGTACAGCCACACCTACACAGAAATGGTTTAAAGACAACAAGTTGAATGTTTTGGAGTGGCCGAGTCAAAGCCCAAAGCTCAGTCTAATTGAGAATTTGTGGCTGGACTGGAAAAGAGGTGTTTGATCACAATCCCTTTGCAACCTGACAGAGTGTGAGTAGTTTTGCAAAGAAGAAATGAAGTAAAATTGCAGTGTACACATGTACAAGGCTGACTGAGACCTAAACACACAAGCTCAGTGCTGGGATTGTAGCCAAAGGTGCTTCTGCTAAATATTGACTTGAAGAGGGCAAGTGCTTGTGCAGTCATTTATTTTGTATTGTATATTTTTAATTAATTGACATAACTTTTTTTTTTTTGCTTTTGTAAATTCCAGCACTATTTTTGGCTTTACCCTTTGGATTCCCATCAGTTTCAGCTGTACCATTTTCATTGTATTTTGTTCCATTTTATTCACATAATTACACTCAGTATGTGTAGGAATTTAAGTGGTCCTAAAATACAGATGACCTATAGTCAGTACTGTGAAAGAAGCTGCTGCTCCGTTAAGAAGCAGCTTTTACTACACAGGATTTGTAGGCTTGGTGTTAGGCATGTTTAATCTAATTGACACAGTACCTTTGAACTATCTATATCTTATGTACTTTATTGTTGTTGTTTTTTTTTTTTAAACTTATCCTAATAAATGACATTTTAAATGTTCTTACTTGTTACATTTTGCTTGCCTCATAGTATCCATTGGGGGTTTTGCTAAAAAAGAAGTTTAAAAAGTACAAAGACACTGCTGCCAAACGGAACAATCCTCCTTAGGGTCGTAGGGGGGCTGGAGTCTATCCCAGCTGAGTTAAAGCAAAGGCATTGGATACCCTGGACAGGTCACCAGTCTATCACAGGGCTACACAGAGAGACAAACTATCACACTCACATTCACACCTACAGACAATTTAGAATCACCAATTAACCTGAGGAGGAAGTCGGAATACTCGAAGAAAACCCATGCATGCACAGGGAGAAACTCCATGTAAGCATCCTGCAAACTCCATGCAGAAAGATCCCAGGCCCAGGCCGGGATGCGAACTGGGGATCTTGTAGCTGTGAGGCGACAGTGCTAACCACACTGTGCAGGCCGGAACAAGCTTAGTATTTCATAAATGATTGTTCCATTTTCCAGGCCATAAAACACTGTCCTCACCTAGTATGTGTGATTACAAACATGTATATACTGTGTACATATATGGGTGTGTGTGGGTTTTATTTTATTTCTACTGTATATGAGAGTATTCTTTATGATGTGTGCCTTATGCAATATCTCTGTCGAACAGCTGGAACTATAAACTTGTCAATACGCACTTGTCCAAATAAAAGAATTTTGAATAAACTCCTTTCTCACATTCATGCATGAGTCTCAAAATTGGTGTTTCTTTTGATATGACATGAAAAAAGTGCTGGAAATTTAGATAGAAGGTGCAATTTGCATGTTGCATATTTCATGAAAAGGGGCCTGAGACTTCATCCATAGGACCTCAAAATGACTGAAAACAAATGAGAGCTTTCTCCGTTGATACCAGTTTATCAGTGAATATAATCCAGGCAGAAACATTCTGTCCTATTTGGATAAGTTAATTGTACATTAATATTTTTTGTAGGAGAATATGTCGTCCCCTTTTAAAAAGAGAATTTGTATCAATGAACGGAGTGTGTGTGCATACGTCAGTGGGGAGGTTGTAATCTGTCCTCGAAACATTGATCAGAAGATTATTCTTGAGTAACTCCTGAGGACTGTATTATAAGAAGCAACTGATGCCACAGCTCCAATAATCACTATGTCATCATACAGTGTAAATAAGACAGCTACGGCATTGAAAGAAGTGAACAGTTTACAGCCGAGGATACACTTTGTCAAGGGCAACGTTAAGTCGGTGTCATCTTACAGTGAGTCCATCTGACAAAAGAGAACCTGAAGAGAGGCATTTTTCCCTGATAGGTTCTTTCTAAAACAGTCGATTTAACAGTTTTTGACTGTGCTGACTCCTTTCGGCAGAGTGATTAATGATTTATTTGTTAAAAGTTGGGAGATTCCTCCTCCTCATATAACAGCAGCAGTGGACACCTTCAATTACTGTCAGATATGGTGTGCTCCAGGATGACAAGTTTATGCTGTGGAAAGCAGTTCAGAAATGTCCACTGAGACGTTTTAAACTGTTCCTTCTGTCTAATTCACTTCCAGCTGTCCATATGCTCAGTGTGTTTCAAATTCTCTGCTCTAATATGGCTAAATACACTTCACCCAAGTGACACTGATGGACAGAGTGACCGCAATTTTCAAGAAAAACTGGTTAAATGTGTCCCATATTTAAAGCAAGTCAGATTTATTTTTCAGGATTGTGTTTCATACAGAAGATTAAGGTAAGTTTGGCCTAGGTTACCAGAAAAACACCTTTCTCCCGACTAACAAGGTCCTAGTCCTATTAATTTTCAGGAGTATCATCCCTTCATGTTCAGATAGAGTTACGATCAGTCGAAGTGCTCGTTCCCTAACGGTACCTGGGCTGCATCATATTTCAGTCACTGTGTGTTTTTAATTCACTGCATTAGAAATATAGCTGATAAACAACCTTGACCCATGGCTGTAGCCTCCTATTAAGAAACATTTCACTATTTGAACTCACTTTAAGTACCACACCTTGAGAAGTCATGCTGCTAGACACCCAAGAGAGGTAAATAGCTGATCTAAAGGTGTCTTAACAATTTTTTCCTTATCTGGAATACATCACTTTTATAACCCAAGGAACATAATGCAACTTTAATTTCTATAAAACGCTAATTATTACATTTTCTTGCTTAAAATAAATTACCTGGCTGGTGTCCAGCTGTGTACGAAGTACTTTTAGATATTTAAATGTCATGATGTATCTTGTGCGTCTTGTAGGAGGGTTGATCGAAAAGCCTGCATGCAACATGTGCTAGCAGTAACTGTCATGAGTCAGGGGTCCACATGAACCCACGCTATCTGCAACTGTTGTTATACACATTTAATATAGTAGAATGAGCACTGAAGCTGTGTCCCGAATTGTACAATTTTTAATTTGCAGCAGTGAAATACATACTGCAACTGCATTCATAAATTACATGTAGCATACATACAACTAGGACAGACTATTTTATCATTATATTGCACTTTAAGCTTTGACCAGCACTGTCTGTTGTGTGAAATAATTTGTCATCTGTCTGTGTCCTTGATTACACTTGTGCAAGACACATATGATGTACCAGTGCAGAGGCCTGCTTTTCAGAACAGTCAGAAAGTGAATGCTGGCTTGCATACTGTTAAATCCGATCAGGTATAGTAGTACGTCCTTTCTTGGTGTACCACATGGAATGGAAGTATTGGAACATACCCTAAATCTCTTAAACTGTGTGAAAAATGTAGTCCTTCGATTTGAATTTCATTTAGGGCAGGTGTGATGCAACAATTGTGTTGCTGTGGACTGAAAGACTGGCATGCAATCACAGTTCTGTGCGCAGGCACACATTTTTATTGAAGCACCCATGTTGCGTAGCACCACAATTCAGGTGGTTTGCGCTGAACTTTCTCCCTTGGACACCTCAGGGTGTTACAGTAAAACTCTAGCTTGATAGTTTAACCCTGGGGGACAAATTCCTTTTGCATGACCATGTGAATGTTGGAGAAACTAACATTAAAGCTACTAGTGCTCTCTTGACCTGATGGTGCTGGAAACTGCAAGCTACTCCCTTATGAAAGTTGTTGCTTCTTCTGTTAGTGGTAGCCACAGACCCACTTTATCCAGACTGTTGGACAGAATATGATGGTTTTATTTCTCAGCTACAGTTTGCAGGCCATGGCAAAATCGTAAATGCACACCTACAAGTGGCCACAAAAATGTGTGTAATAATTGTCCCACTATTGATAACATCATGTTGTTATATGGCATCATGACTCATAACATTTACTGCTTGCACATGTCATGCACTATACACAGTCCTGTAACTTTTTGATTAACCCTTGTACATTCATTTTTAGCACATAAGGACAGCCCTGCAACAAACTGAGCACATATAAAAGGCTATGTGAAAAATTTCCCTTAGTTTGTTAATTGCACTGGTTTTGTCTGTTTTTGCCTTGTTTGTTTTTCTGTTATATGTGTAATATGTGCTGCTCTGTAGCCACAATTGTTAGTTTTGTCTTCATGTGTGACTAGATGTGATCTGTGCCTGATGTCTCTGTTTTCTACATCAGAGTTGAATTTATCTGATGTTATCAGCTCTGAGTTGGCTTAACGAAACTAATTAATCGCAAACACTTTTTATATTACACCCTGTTTTTCCAAATCTTAAAAGCAGTAAAAATGACTGAAAGATGATCTGTTTTTTATAAGCTGTCCCTTCTCTAGCATTGGCATGTCTTTCAATCTGTCCAGTCTGTCTGGCAGGTGAATTTTTCTCTATATTTTTGTGTCAAAAAAATAAAGAAAAATGTAGCTGTCTGCAGCACAGAGCAGAACCAAATACTGCAGGGAAAACTATTGAAACCACCTGAAAAATTGCTTGTTTGTAGACTTTTTAAACTGTAGCTGAAACTATTGTCGGTCTGTGTCGAGGCTTTAAATGGCAACTCTTCAGCAAAATGGGTTTGACAGGTGGAAGGAATTTCCATTTGACTTCCTTGATTTCCATATTCTTGGGGAGTTTTCACCATTCTCACTTCTTCATGGTCAGAATTTTAATGTCTCTGCAGGGCTGACCCCCTTTTGTTCGTGGGCTGGTGCCACTAATAGACTCTACTGCTGGGACAGGCCTGGCTGGGACCCTGCTTTTGTTCTGGATCAGGATCCTTTCTGTCATTGCTCAGAAAACACCTGCACATCACAGGGAGGAGAGAGAATAAGAGACAGAGACAAGGGGCGGTGGCAGCGGTGATGATGGAGGAGGTTGTGTTCCTCAATGATTTGTTGATAAAACAGAAAAAAAGCTCCTAGTGGCAGGTGCATTGGGTGCAAAACAGAGCTGCTTTTATTGACAGAGCGTCAGGCTGCCTTTGGTTCAGAGGCAGAAGGGGAGCCGGGAAGAGAGGAAACCATTGTCAGGAACAAAGCAGCATCCAGCAAATAATGAAAAGGAGTGGATGCAGAAGCAGATCGAGTCAGGATGAATGAACTGAAAGGAGGTTGTTCGGTGTGTCTCTATTCCCTCTCACGGGCAAACACACCCCCGTTACCTTTTGGCTTTGCATTTCAGTCACACTGTAAGTAGATGACAAGTACAGTAAACGTATGGTTCGGAGTCTTTCTCCTGACAGCAGCACATCGTACTGGATGACTGACTTTTCATTTCGCAGCAATATGTTTTCTACCCAGAAATAGATGCAATAATTTGCATTTCATTCAGTCAGTTTCCCTGTGCAGCCCGGCTGTCCGTCCATCTGTCTGTATGTCAGTCTCCTCCTTCCCTACATGTCTGTCTTTCCATCTGTCTCTCTGTCTGTCTCAGCCCGTGTGCTCGTGCATGTGTGTCATCTTATTCCGGCTAAATGCTAAGAGGCACTTGCAGATTAGGAAAATTGCATTGGAACAATACTCCATAATAGACTTTAGCTGCCTGCTGTCGATGGGGTGACACCCCTATTATGCAGACAAGTGGAGCAAGTCACAGGGCTGTGTCAGCACAACAAAACCGCTTAGAGGTATAGACCTGCCACTGAAAACAGAAATAGAGGGGGAGATGCAAATGTGCTTTTCTCCAGTGCAGAGATAGTCCAGAAGGTGTGGATTTCTGCAGAAGGTGAAACATATAAATAGAAATACTTTCTCCTATAGATCCAGTAACATTCATAACTTTTTCAACTACTGCAAGTTAAGGGAGACGGTCTGACTATTTTTGTTGCACTAAATGCAATCAGTAAGCACTTAGATCTAAGTGATGAGTGTTATTCTCTTTTTTTTCTATTTACATCTACAACTTTAATTACTAAGTGGCAGATACAGCAGCATCACTAATGCCTTAAATTATGTCCATGGCTTGCTAGGATAAGCTCCAGTCCTCTGTGACCTTGAGCATGATAAGCGGTTCAGAAAATTGATGAATCTATGAATATTTCATCTTGTAATAAACATCTTGTTTTTTAATCTAAAATTCTCATCTTCTTAGATTACGTTGCAAATCAACCAAATTCATTCAAATCCATTTGTTTCTCATTGAGCATGACAGCAGTTGGGATGCTTTTGTCTTAAGAGACATCAGTCATAGTGATGAATGATAACCACCAATTTTTATTGTTATACCAGGATTTTTGTAATAATCACCTTATTTTATTGAATGAATTATGTGACAAAACTTAAACTGACAAACATTCACCATGTGTTAAAACATGTAAGATGACTTAAAGCAGTAAATCAACCTTACAGAGAGTATGTTTTATCATCTCAGACTCCAAGCTCAAGAATAAACAGTCAAATAAACACAACTAAAATCATGTATCCAGTGTAAAAGTGACAATATCAACTGTACCATTTATGTAAACTGTTTAATGTGTGAAAAATGTACAGAAATTTCAGAATATGTAAGTGTTTGCTCTGCCGCCTTTCGCATTTAGTTGTGCATTGGCTCTAAAAGTTTGTGCAAAACCTGACATAACTGATTCAGTTTCCTCAAAGCATTTCAGGGTTCCAAGCACAGAAATCCCTTAGAAACCTTCAGCGTAGCCATGATCTGAAGCCCATCTTAGCTTAGAATACAAGTTTTACTTTTGACACTTTCAGTTTTTTCTGTTACTCTGTTTTACTACTATCACAGTGCTGCTTAGTGAGCAAGCCTCTGATGAGTAGAACAAATCCACCTCAGTATCATCTCAGCGCTGCTTTAGTTTAAGAGATGCAGCTTAAGGATAATCTGACTTCTATATCTTTCTTTTTTTTTTTTTTACAAAGAAATGGTCAATGCCACTATTTTGCTTTAGTCAGAAAACAGAACAGTCAAGCCTTAAAGCTTTTTATAAATTATACATGTCATTCAATCTTGTGTTTTCAATATTTCTAAATCCTCAAAATTCTGCATTATTTGCAGAAAAGCGTGACAGTTTTTCTTCATGTGATCTCTGACTTTTGAACTCAATGTACACATCAGCTTAGTGAACGGGGCATGAGAGTCTCTAAATGACAAGTAAATCCAATCACATGATATTTTAAGCCTTTGAGGCCAAAGATTAACGTCAGCCAGTGGTTTCTTGATAAAGCTGCCAAATTATGCTCCGCTGGTTAACCTCACTGGCTTCAAAACAAACACTTTATTATTAATTATCAGTTCTAGTTCATGTGTTCGTGTTCATATCGGTTACTTTGTTTGGATCAATAACTGACCACTAACCTTTGACAGTTAGCAGGCTGGGTTGTAACGATGGGATCTGAGCCAATTTGTTAGCAGCGGTGGCTAATGCTAAACACAAACTCACTTATTTACCCTCAAGCTAAGAGGAAAACTGACATTGCTAACTGCTAAATTTCACCTGTTGCTAAACATTTCTGGTACAAACCTGTTTGTGTCAGATCAGACAAATACAGGGTTAAATTCTTATCATGACATGGCCATGTAAAATCTTCAGGTCTGTTAGATTACAATCCAAAGCTGGCTGGCTTTATACCTGAATAATGTTTAAAGGTAAGTTATTAAGAGGATGTCAGAGATGGAGTTCATCATTTAACCTGAAAACACCAACACCTAAATGTTTACATTCATAATCAGACTTATAAATAAAAACAAACCTATAACTATTTATCGTGGCTCTATGGTGTGATTGTTCCTCCTCAGTCTAAAGAAGGCGAGTCTGTGAATAAGCAGCATGCACACTGTACATGTGCAGACGATGTTGCTGCACAGCTATGATTAACGCTTCTGTCTAGAGGGTGATGGTTACAGTGGTTAGAGATGCACTGGAATGATCGTTCCTCTTGCTCTTTTCAGTGTTGTGCATGGAGGAGCACTCAGTGTTCCTCCTGTATGAGGCCTGTGTCACATCACAGAAGCTGTCAAACAAGGAATGAGACGAAATTCTGACATGCTGGTCTGTTTGTTGTGAGACATCCCAGCGGCTGTGTTGGTTGTCTTCCACTATGATGAGCTACACAAGTTAGAATGAGATAATATACTGCTACTGCTTTCATTCCTAACAACTCATGTCTGTCAGCTCGGGTCATCGCTGGGGTAATATCATGCAGTCTGGTCTCTCTGTAAAGCCACAAGTCAGGGTTAAGAGTAGGCTTCTGATAGCTGTGCATAAATGTTTTCAACAATTGTTGCACCAAATTCCTCAACTGTGCATTCCAGGTACTCAAACCTCAGGATTCCAGCATTTATTCCAACCAGTGAAAATGTTAAAGCTCTCTCAGACAAAGAAGAACTTATACAACAGCAGATCTCCTCATGAAAGATGTAGGAAGAGAAGGAGTCTTACTGTGAAGGCAAACATCACTTTCAGAGAAGCTCAGCCAATTTGGAAACGTGGAGGAGATTTAAGCTGATCCCTTTATGAAAAAGCTTTTACATCTCTCTGCTGAAGTAGAAATGTTTTCCAAAAGCAGTGGAGAGCGAATTGTAGGAGGAAAATATTTGCATGAATGACAGGTCTGAAATAGATTATCGCACAATTCCTGCCAGGACAAATTATGATGAGAGGAGAAAAAACAAAGGCCATAAGCTTCACATTTATCGCATCCCAAAACCTGTATTGTATAATATGTGTTGAAATAAGAAGTGTGTGCTTGTGCATGCATCCATGCATGTAAATGTCTGTGCGTTTAGGTGTTTGTCTGGCCGTCCAACACACTTCCGTCGTCCCTTACAGGCTTCTTGGCGCTGCTTCACCTCAAATGCTATTAACTCCCTCTGAGCATAGCTATTCATCATTTGTAAGATTTCCACAGGGTGTTTTCTTTATACTTTTTAATCAAGGGTTGGATCCCATGCTGAGAGGCTTATTCAGCTGTGAAACAAGGCCCTGTCGTCCCCAGCTAACGATACGCATCCTTAACGGAGTGAGCTACTCGCTGACAAATGAGCTCTGCCTGCACACCAAGAGGATATGTTGCTGAAAAATGAATGCAGGGACAGGAATGAGAAGGAGGAACAATGCATGATGGACAAACAACACCACGGTCCAAATGGACTAGCTTCTTGGGGGTGCAAATCACTTCTAAGAACTGCTCCTGAATTTTTTTGTTGACAATGACAAGATAATAGCATTTGCCATAATTATATCATCTTTTACTGCTAGCATTTTGCATCCAAAAAATATTACGCTACATCTTCTCGACAAATGACTAAATCTGCTGGGTCGCAAAAATGCACACAGCAATTTGTATTATGAGTTTTGATGATGTAGACAGCTGCACCTACATCTCCAAATTCATCAGATTTTCTCAGTGGCACGGCCTCTAATTGACTCATGAGTGCTTGTGACTGACTACAGCTGGTGACTTCTATGTGGTAATTCAGATAGGGCCCATTTGATACACTCATCAGACTCTGCCACAGACATTACAGTGGGCTGAGGAGCTCAGCAAAGATCTGAAAGAGCAAATCATTGATGTGAACAAGTCAAGAAAGTCACTTGGAGCCATTTTAAAGCAGCTGCACATCCCAAAATCACATGTGCAAACAATTGTATGTAAGTGTGAAGTGCATAGCACAGGTGCACTTTCCACTCTTTATAGAATATAGCAGCTAGTTAGAGACTGAGCTGCAGCAACAAGTCAATGTGATTATTCCAGAGGTGTGTCAAGCGCAGTGGATGGGCATAACAAGGGCTTTCTGGAGAATTTAGGACTTCCTGCTGTGTTTGGGCGCCAGTGATGTAAGGCATCCACTTTTCAAAGCTCCTCCAAAGTCTGGTAGCTACAACTTCAATACAACTATTTCAATGATAAATTATAAAGCTGATTCTTCTCAAAACAAACATTTGTGTTTAACACCATTTGTTTTCTGGCACAGTCGGGGCTACATGTGGTGCCGACAGTCTGCCACAAGTCTTACGCTGCTTTTATATGACTGCATTAGCACATACAAATCAATAGGCAAATTGAGTTATTCTTGCTGTCCACTTCAATGAGTTTTATGATATAGAAATGAGAAAAGTATCTTTCTAATTTGAAAAAAAAATTAGTCTTTATCTTATTATCAGGTCACACTTGTGATTATTCCTTCAATATATTGTGATAATACTAACAATAATTAGAACTGTTTGGAGAATGACAGCAGTGTCTCACACAGCCTTGTGAAAAAAGAGGTCACTGGTTTAATCCTCCTATTAGCTTGTTCAATCTCTTTATTCATTTTCGAATAAACTGTGCTGGTGCTGCTTAATCCAGTGTTTCCCTGGAGACATTTCAAGATGTGTAACTTTCCACTGACCAGTGTAAGATACCATGAATCCAGAACATTTTACACCAACTCCAAGTAATTATGAGAGAATCCAAGATAGGCAGAGTTAAATATCTGAGTCTGAGGGCTGAAGAAGGGGTCCAGTGAGCTGTGGGTGTTATTTGCTGTGACAGGTTTTTCATGCAAGACTGAGGATTTAAACTGCCAGTAAGACGGTGTGACTGATCCACTGAATGAGTACAGCTCAGTATGACAACCGGTTTTGTGGCTCCTGAGCAGTGCAGCCTGCAGGAGCTTGAAATTTATGACACTTAATGAAGAAATGAAGGTCTCCACCATTTCTCACTGTCCAACAGACTACACAATTATAAATTATCTCATATTTTATGTTATTCAGTGACCTAGTGGGATGATAAACCATAATAGTAGTAATAATAACACTCATCTGTGGCTTTACGTTGCTCCCTTTCAGATAATCTGTTCAGGAAAAAAATGATGAGTTTACTTGAGTGTTTCAGTTTTGTGGTATTTCAAACTAAAATACAATTCACTATCACTATAGTTCAATTCACTCTCACTGAGTTTGGATTTTCACTTCTATCTTGTGTACTTAGCTGATTAACTTAAGCAAAATTCTACACTGTTGTTTTAAAACTTTTAAATTGGTTTCTCCTTAGCGAACTACATTAACATGCCACTGCTGTGGAACTACGTTAATAGGAATAATCAGATTTTATTATGAAATACCTCATAATTCAGCACCATTTCAAATTTTAATTGAATGTTTACATTGACATATTTCTATTTGTGCTACTTATTCATGTTAATTACTCGTGTTTTAGCAGCAGAAACAAACTGATAGATCAACACCTCAAAAAGTTCACAAGGTTCCTATTTATACTTCCAGCAAACACTGAGGGTGAAGCACACTGAAGTACAGCATTCATTTTTGGCTTTTTTTACATTTTTGTTCTCTGCCAGTTGGTAAGGGAAAAATGAAGGTTTTTGGTAGAGTTTTAATAGCTTTCAAAATATTTTTTATCTAGCATATTTGCTGTTGTGTAGTCAGTTTAGTTTAGCAGGTTTTTCTTTTGAAAATATTTTGTTATATTTTAGTTTTTGCATAACTCTTAGTCTTGTTTGTTTTATAATACGGGGGTATTTGTTTGATGCAAGATGTGAGAAATTCAGAGTGTTTATTACATTAAAATACTGCATTTTTGACTCATCATAATATAGAAAATCCAGTCTCCATAAGCACATGTACAAACGCCTCCTCCTGCTTGTTGCATTGTCAGATTTTCCTGTAAAATCATAGTAAAACACTGACAGCTGATCACTGTTTTTTACTGTATTTTTACTGTTAATATCACATTTTTTAAACAGTAAATTACTCCAAAATGTATTTCTTTAGTCTACTCTAGAATACTTTAATACAGTAAAATACAGGCAGGAGTTTATATTTTTCCACATTATTACTATTGTAATTTACACTACCACTTAACAACTTTTTCTGCAGTTTGACCCAAAACAGTGAAGTCGTGAGACGTAAAGCCAAAACAATAAGTTGAAAGTTCATCAGCAGAACTGAGGGGAGCTGCAGAGTTGTTGATAACTTGCTGTGGATTCGTCGCCACGAGCGACATGCAGCTGGTCCTGTGATCCATTGTTAATAGAAAGATATTGATTATAGCTGCTTTAAGAAAAGGATCTGAATACTCCATTCATCTGCTGGCTTGCCAAAGGCAAAAAGCATCAACAGCATGATGTGGGACTCTGAGCTTGTGGATATTAAAATATATTTTTATTTATTTTTTGCTTCTTAAAACACGACCGGAATAATAAAACTAAAGTTGGCGTAATGACAAGGTTGCAGCTGCAATCGAAGCTCTGTTCCAAAGGTATTCTTTGACTTTACCATATTTTCTGCACCTCAGGCTTTTTTTTCCACTTCACTTCATGAAATATTTATTAATTCTGAAACAGCAAGCACACTTCATACTTGATATAAGCACATTCCAGTTGAGGAATGCGTACAGTGTATATCATACGACATACCATCTTGAACTTGTTTTACTATCTACTGATTTTAATTAACAGTTTTGTTTTATCTTATTGTATTTTATGTACAGCGTCTTTGAGTTTTTGGAAAAGCGCTTTATAAATAAAATTTATTATTATTATTATTATTATACCAGATGTCTGCTATGCTGCACATGCAACATTCAAGTCACTCTAGAAAGCCTCAAAAGTCAGTGTAGTGGATCTAGTTGCAGTTGGAGCCACATCACACCTCATAACAAACCTAAACGCACAAGTTTCACTGTATGATCAAAATGTATCACATCTGTGTAAACGTGTATCTGTATATGTGAGTCATATCCCCATCAGACCAGACAGATGTAGAGTAATGGAGCAGCTGCCCCACTGCAGGATCTAGTCAGTAACATTTTTATTACCTAAAGCCAAGAATAAAATCTCACCGGTCCATTTCCTCTCAGACTATATTTTATTTAGCAACCAAAAGGATAAAGTAAATCCTCCAACTGTGCACATGAAAACATGCGATTCCCCAGGGCAGCAGAAAACTACCACTTGAATCAGGGTCACAACAAAAGCAATATTTTATTACTTTATGCAGCTGCTTTACCTCTGCAGAGTCATGCTTTGCCTACTGTACATGTTTTTCCATTAATGTTTCAACAGAATTGTGGTTTCTGACCAATTTTTTTAACCTATTCGTGGATAGGTACATGGACCTTACAACAATTTGAAGTCTTATTAGTGTGTTTGTACTTCCCTGAAACAAAATATGTCATATGAAGTCAGTCACATCAGTCAATACAGGTGTATTTCAGTTGTTGTTATCTTCAGTATGTCCATTTTGCCAAATCAGCCTTATTGGATGTTTCTTTGTTTTAATTTTTTCACTAGGTCATTTTTTTTTTTTTTAACTCTTTATGGTTTATGGCAGAGCCCTGCATCTTGAATGCTGAAGTCTCATTCACTTGCTGAGTGCTTGTTGCTATGGATGAGAGAATATTTACAAGCTGTTAGAATCCAAATTTCTGAGGACACTGTAAGACTATAGTAACCACAGCTATTGAATTCAAAGACAAACTTTTGTGCAAAGTTACATTTTGTGTTTAGCTCACTGTGTACATTCTTCACAAGCTGTTGCTAAAACAGATAGCTTCCTCTTTTTTGTTGTTAAAGCTGGTTCATGAATACAAATTCATATTTTCATCTAACTAATGTAATAGATGATGTATTGGTAGTGTATTTTGGAATAATATCATAATTAGTCTGTTACACAATAGTACAGTAAGTTCCTGTTTGTGGTTATAATACAATAGTATCACTATCGAAGTGAGTCTACACTTTGCAATGTGTTTTTGGTGGAGAAATACTTTATTAAAACATGTTCTGAACACCCACCCACACACACACACACAAACACACACTCACACCAGCGTCTGCTATGATACCATGTTGTTGTAGTCCAGTCCAGGGTTGCCAACTCTCACACTAGTGGTGTGAGACATGTGCTTTCACGCTCCGTCTCACACTCTCACACGCAGAACAAATCAGAGGAAGCCGGTACTGTAAGCCCATCATTTATGAATATGTTATGTAGGTAACACAGGCTTTCTCTGTGCACAGGACAAAGCCAGAACCTCTGACTTTTTCAGTTCCACTACCAACACTGGTCCAAAAACAGTTACAGAGTGCAAAAGAGTCACACAGTTTGAGTGACGTTAGCTCCCAGATAAGCACACAATGATCGCTCCAAAATCCCCAATTACTTTGCTTTAAAATTTCACCTAACTGCAAACTGAGACATCCACAAAATACACATTCACTGCAATAAAAACAGAATCTCCAACAGGTTAGAAATAAAGGCACTAAATAGTAATCAATGTAATCCAAGAGTGACCTTAATTTGTTGGTGTTTGCAGTTTTTCTTTTCTTTTTTTAACTGTAGCATCAGATAGCAGCTATAGCATCTCCAAAGTGTCAGAGCTGCAGTAATTTCATTAATTATTTACACTTCTTTATTATTCCAGACACAGACAGGATCTAATGGTGAATCTGCACTTCAGACAGGTGAGCTGTCAGGCGTATAAATAGCCTAGTAACAATGAACACACATTTTATTGTACCACAAGTTGTCATAAATTAAATATAATAATACAAAACAGAGTTTCCATTGTATTAGAAATCATAAATTAACTGATAAAAATGTTTTTGTCAGCAGCACAGACAATATCTTTGGGCTGATTGTTAACTCATGAATGACTGATTGTTGACAGTAGGCAACATAGTTATAAGACACAAATGACCTTAACCGTAATAATATGACTAAGGTAACTGATCCAAGTCCTGTGTTGGAAAACTGAGCCATATTCCATTTTTTGTTTCAATTGGACTTACATTAGCGCAAATTCACAACATATGTCATCTCACAGCACTTAGCATAGTAAGGTAGAGACCTTATGAATTATAAACAGACAACAGAAAACCCAACAATCCTAATCAGAGCTGCAATGTAAAAAGCATCAAGTGATTGTCTTTAATTTTCTCCCACTTCTCCCAACCCTTATTGCTGCACTTTATATTATAAAATTAGTCAGATACCTGCTCAGATGTAGGCGCAGTAATGGGAGACAGCAGATGTCATTCCAAACAACTCCATACATTCCCACTTGAGGTGCAGACAGGATACTAAAAGACAAATTAACAGAGCTGGATTAGCTGTTTGTCAGAAATACATGAGATCAACAGGGCTGAGTAGTTTATAATGTTTTATACTTTATTTCTTCATGTTGAACAACAAATTAGTACAGCTGGTTGTTAAATCTGGTCCACCTGCTAAAAACTCATTAGGTGATTTACATAAAACTGAAATGTGAATTCTCCTTTCTTTGTGTAAAACACTAATGATGCTGCAGCTATTTTAGAGTTTACAATTTTCCATTTTTCTTGTGAGCTCTTTTGAGAACCTGAAATTATGATTCAAGAAACAGCAGGTAGGCGATGCAAGCAGGTTTACCCAGAATGCAAAGGTTTCTTTACAAGCTTGTAGAATGAGGCAAACAGCTAAATATGGGAAGCAGACAAGGGCAAATACCAAAAGCTTGAGGTAATAACTACAGAACAATGAGATAGGAAACAAGTTTCAAATGAAAACCTAGCAACAAAAAAGCTTTGAAGACCTGCTGCTGATACACAGCAGTAATGAGAGGAGTTCATTCACCTTCAGTGGTCACACAATAGTGCTCATCAACAAATTAATTCACCCCAGCCTTTCCAAATCTAGCTTTCAGTTCATTTACATAAAAGGTGCAGCGTTGGACAGATCTAGAGCTGCATATACTTTACAAAAAGAACAAATTATGACCATAAATTAATATAGGAATCTTAAAAAATAGATGAGAACTGTGTGAATGAGTGAGTTAAGATGCTCAGTCGATATCATTGCCACAAATGCGCCATCATTTTGTTAGCAGTTTGAGTGATACATTCCCAAATGTTTACAAGTGAGTCCATGATTTCAGCTTGAAAATACACATTGAATTGAATGAACCTTACTGTACTGAGTGAACCTACAGGCAGAATGTGAGCTTGTTTGGGTCTGGAAAGATGCTGTGAAAAATTGATGGATGCTTACATGCTTTATTTGCAAACATTTTCAATAATCCTTGAATCCCCACAAGTAAATACACTGCATACAGCCTTTCTGTATTTTATTAGATATATATAATTCAATTCAATGCTGCATAACAATATAAGATGCCTTTTCTCTAAAGTCATCTCTACTTTGTAAATAATATTTAGATTTATTCTCTGAATGCCTTTTGCAGGATTCATTTCCAGTGTGCGTTGGTGCCTTTTTGTATGTGTGTGTGTGTGTGTGTGTGTGTGTGTGTGTGTGTGTGTGTGTGTGTGTGTGTGTGTGTGTGTGAGTGTGTGTGTGTTCAGGCGTGGGTGCGTGTGCAGTCATGCATGTTTACCCCACAGCCAACAGGAAATTAACTGACTGCTGATCAGTGGACATCGAGGAAAGCAAAAGATGACTGTCTTATTGAAAATGTGTCAGATGCTGCAGGTGGTGGATTCAGAAGCTTGTCACACCGAACTGACAACACAGTTTGTCTTTGTCATTATCTCTTTTGGGTTTCAACATTTGAAATGATAGATTCATGTTTTTTGGGGTTTTTTTTTCTGTGAGTGTGCACGTGTTTGTGCACCAAACCGATGCGATCTGGTGTAATCTGATTACCTACCAGAGCGGGAGTGATGCCAGTCATCAAGGGAGAATTGAGCTCTGCGGCCTCATTTTGCTGTTCTTCTCTGTCAAGAAGGACATTTGGCTTCCGCTTTCATATGGAGAAATATTAATTCTCTTGAATTTTTAATCAGCTCAAGGCTTTCTCTACTCATTATGCTTGTATTTTTTCTTTTCTTTTTCTTTTTCCTCTCAGCAAAATCCTCTGAAAACTACAGCTTGTAGAAGTTAATGCCGGCTCTGTTACCTTTAATGGTCAGTAAAAGAAGCATTGCAGCCCCTAAAGCTCTACTGAATCTGAAATAATGACCTTACTTTATTAAACAATTCTTTTTCATCTCTGTATCTTTTAGAGTTGATCGTTTTTACAATACGTTGTAAATTAGCACCTTGGGAGCTGAAGGAAGAGGTTGAGGAAATTACCAGACGTACATTTGCAAAACCAAACAGTTAGTTCTCATTTTTAAATTTTTTTCTAGTATCAAAGTAAGTTGCTTGTTGTGTTGCTTGAAAAAAAATCATATATCTCCGCAATTTGTTTGAATCTGTTGTCGCCATTTTTGAAGGTGTATTGAAAGGGGCAACAATGGGCCTATTTTCTATTAAAAAATAAATAAAAATCTTCAATCACAGGCACAAAGGTGAGATTTATGTTCTGTCAGAAGTGTGCTTTCAAATGTTTTTTCAATCATTAAGGCGGGTTGATTAGGCAAATGCACATCTTGGTTAATCGTATCGCAGCCATTTACATCTAATTCGGCCAATAGATGTTCCTCAAATTCTAATCATCCATCTTATCATGGCTTCACCGCACCTCATTATTTAACACCTCTTCACTCGGGTTTCACTGAAATCATTTCGGACCCGGCAGTGAACTTACCACCGTAGTTTAGTTGTTTCCACCTCCCATAATGAGGACAAGAGGGAGGAATGATGCCCATTAAAGGATTAAGTTTGCAAAGCGTTACTTTGAAAACGCATTTCAGTTCAATAATTTATTTGTGTGATCCCAGCATATCACTGGAAAATAATGAGTAAAGCTTGGAGAATTAATTCTTCAGGATCCCATAGTGCTCAATTAAACCGTGCAATTATTTACCCTTTCAGCTGTTGACATGAATATCTTTATCTGATTCCACTAAAGCATTATAATAGCGGCTCCTGTGAGAATTACAACCTCTCATTGCCCCAGAGCTTTGGATGTGTCTTTAGATTTTTGCCAATTATTTCATTTTGTAAATAATTACACATACAAATTGGGATAAAAGATAAAAACAAGAAAGGCACTCAGAGAGCAGTACTCTGTCAACGCTGCTCAGCCGTATTCTTTCCGACGGCTGAAATCTTGACAAAAGTCGTGGCAGAAATCACGACACTATAGAATGTGGCCATTTAATGTAGTACCAACAAACAAAATGACCTTGCTCTGAGTACAGGCGTGTGTTATGCATGTGTACGTTATGTACGGATACCGAATCGTGTGACCTAAATATGTAGCGGGCGGCAGGAATCGATGGGACTCGGAAACACTCCACAATTTAATCAGTTGTTCCTTGTATGATTTCCGATGGATAAGTCTGCAGAAGTCAATTTGTATTAGGATCACAATCGTGTGATCGTCAGCAGGCAGCTGACATAGTGGTCACTTGTTGTCATAGTTACAGTGACGCCATGATGCTATCTCGCAGTGATACAGAAATCTTTATTAAATCCGTGGATCCAGACTATAAGCTGCATCACTGCCAAAATCTAATCAGTTGGTCCTTATGTCATTTCTGACCTTCCCTGAGAATTTCATCCAAATCCGTTTGTGCGTTTTTGAGTAATGCTGCACACAGACAAACAAATATAACTCTACCAAGACGCCCCCTCCTTGGTGGAGTAAAAATGACAAAAAGATGACAGAAATAATATTAATTGCTAACAAAATGGCTCAGTAGAGAACAATGCAACATGCTAGAACTTGTGGCGTTTTTCTATACATTTTAAAAGGTCTGTGTTTAAGATTTATATTGTCAGGGGCTTTTGCTCTATGAAGAAGTGTCTTCATGGTTCCTGGAGACTGACTGGCCAAAGTTCTACAGGTCTTGGAAGTCCGCCGCCATCTTGGTTACACCTACGGGTGTTATTCCAGTCTAACAATAGCAGGACCCTGTCTCAATGAATAGGAAACAAATGTAAACTGTAATTTTAATGGTCACCAAGATATAAAAGCTGTATTTGTAAATTCATCTGTCAAAATTGATAAAACCTAGCAAAAATAAATAGACAAATTGCTATCATTGCCCCAAAATAGGTGTAGAAAGTGTTCTGTACCAAAGACTGTCAGACAACAGTACCTGATTTCAGCTGACAATTATTTTAGTTATAAAGTATGAAGCATCAAAATTAGCTTGACAAAAGCAAATTTTACACTTTTACAAACCAGTTCAACATGAGTGGTTATATTTGTTACACCACATGAGGGAGTAGTTAAATCTAGTGATGCTGAAGGGAGAAAGCTAATTTCAGACAAGCTTATCCGGCTAAAAGCTAATAAGTCAAGCTTAGACGTCCTTCAATGATTTTATCTGAATTCTTTTTTTTCATTTTTTGGCCTATAATTTAACTGTTTAGTGAAGTAGCCTTAAAATTGTTTCTATTGTCTAGCTTTAAAAAAAAAAAAGAGTAGAGACTTCAGTGCACAGTGATCACAGCAATAGAACATTTACGTTGTGTGTGTTCTTTTCCTCTTTCCCAAACCTCAAAGCTGCACCAGGCCTAAACCTCTGGCTCTGCCTTTCATAGTTGGATAATATTCAGTGTATTTAACCTTGTGCACAAAAGAATAAGAGCACTCAGAGGAGACAGAAATGCTGGAGAATTTTTATGTTCATCTCTCAGACCTCGTTGCCCAAGATGTTACACCTTAAAAATACATGACATAAATAAATTGCCATTTTTTCCACTCATGAAATATGAACAATGACTCTGCACATTGTTCCACTGAGTGCTTCTTTTTTATCACTTTTCTTTGGCCTTTCACAGCAGATAGTCATCCACAGTGCTTTATTTTTTACTGTGTGAAGATGTGCTGCCTCACAAGAGAAAAACAATGATAACCTCAGTCACCACTTTCTGCGACTGTCTAATTAATTACTTAATAAACAATCCAGAGCAGCAGCGTCTGAATAAATAACTGCTCTGAAGAGTTTTTCTGCAATGACTCAAACTCTGTTTTGATTTTGAATTACACCAACACCACTACACTTCCTACATTTTGTTTGAAACTTAACGATGTTGATCAGCCCATCCATCTGGTTGCTGGCAACCTCAAAGTTCTGCCAATCAGTTCCACTCAGCAAGATGTTTGAAAAGGACAGTTATGTAACAGCTGGTTGTGGTCACCACAGAGGTGAATGTAGGATGCTTCTGCTTCCCACACTTCTTATCCACCTGATTACTCGGCCACCATGATGACTCAAAGGCTTGTTGTATTGGCGACTCGGCGTGCTATCACACCCACACTGCTGTCAGATGAAAGCTTTGTCTTCTCTTATCAAACTGTAAACCTCGAAGGATTTTGGAGAGAAAAAAAATTAAACATCAACCTTATTTTGGTCAGACTGCCTACAACAGCTATTAGCATTTTGCAGCCAGACTCCGACACTTTAAAGGCCGACATGAGCCTGATGCAATCTGTGAAACGCAAGTGTTGGCTACTCTGTTTCCTTCACACGTACAGTCGAGAAGCTTTTGCTAAATTCACCTTAATAAAATCTGGAAGGGAGAAAAAAAAGCAGGTTGCATGGCAAATGGCTGCTGTATTTTTAAAAAGATCAGTGGTGGACTTATCTTTTAAGT
Organism: Amphiprion ocellaris; assembly: GCF_022539595.1. NCBI lineage: Eukaryota > Metazoa > Chordata > Actinopteri > Pomacentridae > Amphiprion > Amphiprion ocellaris. The sequence continues at coordinate 12,967,236 of NC_072785.1, forward strand.
CTCTGGGTTTTCAGGAAAGAAGTGCTCGTTAAAGCTTTCATATTTATCAGTCGGATTAATCAGGCAAAGGATCATACGGAGATTAAACCTAAATGGCACTTTCCATTTTTGTGACCTCTGGAGATAAAAGGGAGAAAAGAAAGAAGAGAGTGACGATAAAAATGTCTAATGTACAGTTTTTTCTCTATAGATTCATGCGACTGTTTTTTTCAGTGTTTTTATTATGTGCAATAAGAGCACAAAATAGCAGTAGACAGGAACATAGTTGAAATTACTGGCAGTAGCAAAGATGCAGCTGCCAATTTTCTGTGCTTTGAAACAACCCACAGAATTAGAAGCTGTTGTGTAAAACAGTTTGAAACTGCAGCGTTTGTAATACAGCAATTGATTTTAGTCTCCCATGTATGACCCCAGACCTGCGGTTTACATAGCTTTTAAAGTTTTGTAATAAAAGAAGAAGATAAGATAAAACTGTATTTATCCTAAAGGAAATTCTTTTGCCAGATTTTGCTCGACAGCAAACAACATCACATACCATGAGAAATGCAGTGCCCAGAAAAGCAATAGGGTACATATATGATACATTGCTGAAAATGAAGATAACAGGACTAAAATGGGACTAGAATGGAAAAAGGAATAAGTATTGCTGGAAATGATAGTGATGTAGTAAAGTATTATCATGTTACATTGTCATATTGTAGATGGAAATGAAATACTGCACATGAAATTCAAATACGGCACATGAAAATGAAATATTACACATGATAATGAAGCTGATATTTCCCAAACTATTAAGATATTGTAAATTATATTAATACTACTGTTCAGATCTCAGAGTTTAATTTTTCAGCGGTCATTTCAGCATCAGGGAAAAGACCTCCTGTGGCATTCTGGGCTGCACCTCGGTGGCCTCGTTTTCAGCTGAAGATGCTCTGATGTGACACCAGTGTGGCTGCAGGGGATGAGAGGTGTCATACATACTACCGAGTAGTTTCCTCAGCATCTTCCACCACAGACATCAGCTCCACCCCCAGGACAGAATTAGCTTTCCTGATGAGCTAGTTGAGTCTGTTAGCATCGGCCGCTATCGCCCCAAAACACTGCAGGTAACAAAACATCTGCAGCGTGGTTCTGTAGATGTTAATAAAGGTTTTTCAGATATAGAGGGGTGGCATAGCTCTATTGGTAGAAAATTTTGCTTTGTCCAGAACTTTGATTGATGATCAGATGCTTGCAGAATTAATGGCTGTCCCATCACAATCAGTGTTAGTTTGTGTTTATTAAAACTACAACGCACTGGTAAACAGTATGATGAAAAATAATAAATGTGTTTAACAGTAGTTCAGTAACTTTGTCAGGATGCTGATGTGAGCATTGAGGTCAACGTACTTTTGTCTAAGAAAAGCTTCAAAGAGCTTCTAGTGTGGCTGTTATCAATTTAGCAAAGAAAGAAAGAAAGAAAGAAAGAAACTCATAATCTGTATAATGTAACTGTTCAGTCATATTTTTTGCCAATGCTATCTCCCTGGATGTGTGTGAAATGATTTACTTTATCAGATTTTTCCACCTAAATCTACAGTAAGAGTAATGACACAAACTCTGTTGAGATGCTCATGATGTGCCAGCAGATCTATCTGAAAATTGAAAACTTTTCTTCCCTAAATTCCTTTCCACCTACCTCACTTTTTTGGCATCTTTGTTCTCAAGTCTATATCACTTCCCTGCTCCACTGCAGGTGTCCAAATCTAACAGCCAACACATGCTTCCTGTGTCTGCATGGGTCCGTGTGGTGTAGATTTTGTCATTTTCCCAAAAACACAAGGCTTCCTGTGTACCTGTGTAGGCAGCCCAAAATCTGAGACTGCACAGTCTGTACGCACAGCAAGCACACCGGGTGCACATGTGCCAAGAAAAAAATTAATGGTATTTAAAAAATATTTTGTTATGAGGAGAGACTGTGCGAATAGATTTTCTATCATTCACACCTTTATAATTCATTGTTAAAAGAGTTCTAATTTTAGTATTTTACAGTGGCCAAACACAGTGGCCAGTTCTGAATTTTGCAGAAACCCTGTGCTATGTTTACCTGCTGTGCTCGGCACACCTCAGGAACGATCACATGACAGCGTTACAGGCCAATCTGTAATTAGTTGCTATAGCCAAAGCCAGCCTCAGAAACATCCATGGGAATCCCTGCTGCGTGACTGTCTTCACTACAGACCAATGTTTATTTTATGTGAAGGAAGAAGCTGCATGTGTGTCCACATGAAGTCCACATTGGACAGTGCAAGTGGAAACCATGACCATTCCATCCTGTAGCATCTTCAAATGACTTTAAATTGATCTAATATATGAGGTCACAGTCAAGGTCAAGGTCCCTCTTTGTTATTTATGATGGATGCCGTCTACATCCCGCTGAGACCAATGCTCTTATCCTGGTATTTCTCCTTTTTGCTATTTGCTGGTCAGGACACCAGAGAAGATGAATAAATCCTCCCAGCACAGATAAGTCTGGTATGAATTGCTGTCAGTCAAACTTTGTTTTGGTTGTCCCTCGTGGATTTGCGCGAAACCGGATGACAGGTCACCGAAACTTTCCAATTAATTAGTCCACATGACTTTGTGTTTACAGCTCTGGGTTTGTTTGCAAACAGTCTGAACCCTGAACAGGCTGCAGCTGAAAGAAAACAATGAATCCTTTCTGCTATTTCAACCAAGAAAAAAGGAAGTACAGGTGTGAAGACAGACTCAGATGTGTGAATGAAGAGTCTGTTTATGTGTGTATATGTGTGTGTGTGAAGTTCCATTTTTTTGAGGAAGCATTTTTTACCAAACAGCAACTTCACTTCGTCCGGCAAGCTATTAGAGCCGACAAACTGTTAAGACTGCAACAGGAAGCAAGTAACATAACCAACAATGAATGCATGAGACAAAAAAGAGACAGATATACGCATCTGGTAATGTGCATCAAAACACAAAAATAGCAGCTCAAGATGCATGCACAGATGGCACCCAAATAAAAATGGAACTGGCAAAAGCATCCTCTATAAAAGGACGTGCTTTCTGTCATAAAAAAGAAAGAAAATCGTAGATTGATTTGTCTCGCGGAGATAAAATAGGATTTAGACGCAAAAAAAAAACATTCACCGTGACAAATCGATGTATCTGCTGTCATAATTACCACAATAATCCAGAACGAAAGATTCCAAAAATGGCTCAAAATGGGTTTAAACAAACATAATAAGAACACTGCTGGAGCCTCTGCATGCTGGAATTTACTCTCTTATTGCTTGTAGAGACTGTAAAATGTCCTCAGGCTGTTTGGAAAGCTCAGTAAAATCTTCTCAGATGTATCTGGCTCTTAGATGCTTTTTTTTCTTTACTTGTTGCACTGCCACAGCAAACAAAAATCAGAACAATACGAAGCAAATATTTTCAAAATTAAACTGAAATCAATTGGATACAGAGAGTATAGCTTAAGTTCAGCACTATCACATCATGTTTACCTTTTATTTTTAACTTTATAGCGTGCGGTTTTTAGGAAAGCTCAACATTTATATGTGACTGAGGAAACTCAATCAGTTACCGCACAAATATCTCATTTTAACACCTGTACAAATACAAGACCAGGCTGATAACTGTACTGATTTTTAACTTTAAAAACCTGTCTGACGCAAAACCCATATAAGAGCATGGAAAGTCAATAAAAGACCCATTTTAAGACATACAAAAGATACTACAAACTGATTTAAAATTTCCCTTACCTCTCTCAATCATTAGCAAAAGTGTACAATATGCATATGTACCCATGAAAAATCATTTTAGGTTTTTTCTTTCATTTAATTTTTAAGAGAGGTGCAAAAAATATTTAAAATACTCAACAAGTGTGAAAGGCAATGTGGTCTGTGTATCATCATTTGAATTACCAACAGGTGTAAGAGTAAGAATCAACGATATCTCAATGCTTCACTGATTCAGAATCAGTAATGTTACTGGGATGTATATTGTTTTGTTGCAAGGTCAAGCATTTTACAGCTAACTATAAACTCTGTTAATATACGCATGTAGACATCAAACGTTATAAATGTTGTGTTCTTCGTTCCTGGGACGTTTTAGAAACAGGTGATTATACAGTCCAACAATGTATGCCAACAAGTATGTTTAAATCAACGCATTCTGCTGATTATTTTATATGTCATCTCTCCTTCTTATCGTCTTGTATTCAGGTTTGCTAAAACACATACAGGGTTATAAAACATCCCCCATCACGCAGCGAGTTTCACACTGCAGGTCTGATTGGCAATTGCTCCCACAGTTACATCTCCAGCCAGAGCAGAAGAAGAGGTGCGAAAACACCTGAAGGCTCCGACAGTTTGACTGACTGATATCCTCGCTGATTGAGCCTGTCATACATGTAACCAAGGTCATTTAAGCAACCGTTCATTCATTTTTTCCAAAAACGCTGATTTTAACGTTTCCCCTAAAATGAAATGTTTGGCAAAGTCGCTTGGTCACTGGCGAATATAAAATCACACCCCAGCTGCCCACTATTTCAGCCGGCTGCCTGCAGAAGCACATTTCTCCTCCCTTCACAAGGGGAGGACATGATTTGCATTCTAAGACATGCTCATTTCATGATGTTTCATGAGGCTGCAGGCTGTCAGGAGGTTAGCAAAGAGGAAGACTCTCAGACCCGCGAGCTAATTGGGTGGAGAGTCATTCTTGAAAATTCTCATCAAGCTCATACATTTTCTCTATTTTTAACTGTTCCATTAAGTTCAAGAAAGCTGCACCGTCTCGTCTGTGTGTGTGTGTGTTGCAGAGGCAAGGATGAGTGTGATCTTTTCTGTAACTTCTGTGTCACAGCAACATTTACAATAATAAACACCCCGTCCAGCGAAAATCATATTTTTGACCTTGCTAATGCATCCATATGGTGTTTTTTTATATGTTGAAATATACATCGTGAGCCAGACAAGCAGTAAACACCATGACTGAGCGTCTCCTCTCAAAAGTATGGATTTAGACTCCTGGAGTTTCATATGTAACAAATCTAAAGAACCACTTCTGTCAACTTGTAAGAGTTGGGGATTCCTGTATCATAATTGTCCTTCACAACTGGTTTCCAGTGCAAACATGTATGGTTGAGTGACCCCAATATAACAACTTGCTACATGTGTAGCCCAGAGTAATTTTACAGTGTTTGAGTAGAGTCATGGGTGAGCTGCTGTGCTCGAGCTGCTTCACAGATCTACACATACTATTGTAATTTGTACATACTATTGTTTTACAAATGCAAGAAAAAGTGTCCCTCTCTAAATATGCAACTCTGACAGACACACGGGAGTTTTAAAAGATTATGTCAACACTTTAAACTGCCATGTATTTATCTTCTCCACTTCAAATTGCTCAGTGTCTTAAGTTCTGGCCTGTAACATTTCAAAACGAGACAGTGTGTGCTGTCTGGGATGGGATGTATGGGTAAAATTCAACCTCCTAGAAAATTTTTTCCTTCAGCAATAGTGCTAAAGAAGCTGAATTGTTTTTTTTGCTGTTCTTTTCAGCACTTCTCCTGTCGCTGCTTCCATTATTTGAACTGTCAAATAGGATATGAGAGCAAATTTCCCAGAGATGTGTAAGACAAGCCTCTACGCAGGACTGGAAATGTAAAAGAAAAGTGATTTGCAGTGGGTGTTCATGTTGAATAGGAATGTTCTAATACACTTTAAAAGCCATCCTGTATATCATCTGTCAACTTCAAGTGAAAAGTAATCAGAGAAAAATATATGATTTGGTCACAGCTCATGCATTTCTTGGTTTCATGGTTACAGGAACATTAAACTTAGTAGTTAACTTTTTTGCTTCTCTGCTTTGGTCGTGACACCAAACACATTTCCTCTTGATAAATCTGTATTTTCTGTCAGCTCTATGTGATGCTACAGAGAGTCCTCAGTGTTTTACACATTTTTTTTTTCATAAAAGTGGCAGCAGTGGGATTATTGTGTGCTTGGGAACACAGCCAGATATGTCTAACTGAATAAATTCATAAGATACAGACAGCACTATCATAGTGGTAACTTGCAGTAAATTCAAATATTATCAGCTAAGAAAACAATCTATCATACATACACATGGGTGAAATTTTCAATTATACGCAAAGCATGGAGGAAAATTTGTTACCTCCATGACATAAGTGTCAGGGGAAATATCAGCTGAAGAGAGGGTCATTGTTGTGGTTTTAGGATCTTGCAGAAACTAGATGTGCAGGCAGTTATGTTAGGATCCATGCTCAGAAGCAAAGGCCACGACATTACGACATATTACAGACTATTGGAGAAGACCAACAAAACTAAAATCATGCAAAGCTTGCCAACAAGAGAGCCATCTGTGTGCCTCTTATGCATCTATATGGCTTTCAGAAAACACATGTGCTTAATATGTATATTTTTCACAGAGCATGTTCTAGATTTTGGTCTGTTTCAGCAATTTACAAGCTACAACTTGCAAAATGAGCTGATTGTTACCCCTATACTATCTGCCTGTGTCGCTAATACAAACACCACACTTTGCAGCCTCCGCACGAGCAGGCAAGTGCCCTGTATGACTCACAAATTTATTACATTTACTTTGTGAGCACAATGATTTGTGAGCAGCGACGGGTTAATGCCACCATTTATAATCTGGGGGTAAGCCGCTCACACAAATAGCTTCTGTGAAATAGGCCGCAGGAGCCTCGTCTCAGCTTTTTAACATGTCTGAAGCTTTTACAGGTGATGAGAGGGGCTGCTGGTATTATTCAAGGTCGCCCACATACTGATGCTCCGTTCCTCCAGCTAATAATGAATTAACCCTGCTTCAGCTTCTTTTCCATTTCGCGCCGCGCTGCATCCAGATTTCACTTGTGCTTCTGATCACCAACCGCAAGAATGTGCCGGACACACCTGCTCACACGTCAAGGATGGATTGGAAATTGTACAAGCATCCAGATCCAGGAAAATTAACCTTCAGAGTAAAGCTGCTTGCACAAAACTCATAAGATCTTGTTGCCTTGGTGTGTGAACACAAATCTTTTTTTAACCTGCTGTGTCTCGTAAATCGTCGTGTTTCATCTCATGCTCAGCTTTGTCTTGCACCAGGTCATCCATGTGTGTTTCAAAACTATCAAGGCTTTCTTTCTGCTGCAGCTTCAGCACTTGTAACATTTACATTGACGCACTTGACAACCCCCCTGCGTGTGCAATTATCTTTTAACAACTGCGTTACTGACTGTGATTTATTGTATTTTAGAGCAAGCAGTCTCTCCTACTGGAAGAAACAGATCATCCAACTCGCTGTCAGCACTGTTTCCCAAATCACATCACATACAGAAAAGGCAAGAGGGGAAAGAAAGAGGTTGAAAGACGGAGAGAAAATGACAGAAAGGCAAAGGAGTGGTGCTAATGAGAATGTCAGAGACAGGAAAGTAATTTGAGATGTTCATATTATGGATCACAATCAGCTGTCATGATTAATGGTGTGGATTTGTTCTTCTCTCACTCCATGAGCTTCACAGACACTGGAGCTACAAACAGGAGCTCAGACACTAACTCTGACATTTTTGAGGAAAATAACATTATTTTTTCTTTCTAGATTTAAGTTTCTCAGAACATCTTTTGTAATGGGCTTTGCCTATAGACACACATTTGTGCTTAATCGATAGTTGTTTGAATGTCTTCTCATCTCTGAGGGGGATCTGGTGCGGAATAATGTTTAAGTGGGTGGAATGCATCAAAGTAACATCCACTTGAATACAAAGATTCAAGTTTTCCCAGCAAAACATTGCATTGTAATGAGCTGATCAGTATTGTGTCAGTGGTTTTAACGTTGTGGCTAAGAGGGAAACAGTCCTTTGTGTGCATTTCAAGAACACTTTAATTTGAATGTCCACATTTTTCTCAATTTCAGAGCCTCAAATTTCCAGGCCAGTAAAAACACACTCCCACGGCATAAACAAGCTCAGTGTGACTCTGCATGCTTTGCCGAAACAACCATGAAATGAAACACAGTCTGAACCAACCAGCCTTCACTTCTGTCTCTCTCCAGGCCAAGGTGAATGCAAATCCAACCAAGCCGAACACAGAAAATCAGTTTTATCCTTCTCTTCCCTCACTGCAGTTTCCAGTTGCCTTTTTTTGTCAAACAGAAGAAAAGATCATTGTTATTATTCCCACCATGAGGGATTTTTACTCTCCTAATCTGACAATGCATTACAGCATGGACCTCGAGAGAGAGGAACTACACACAAACTATATTATACTTTATGATTTATTCAAAAACAAATGACATCGGAGAGAATTTGCTTTAATGAGTCTATTGAAGGTCACCGTTTTCGTATATTTTTCTCTTTTGTTTTTGTTTTCTGGGCCTTTTTTGCAGTTGCAGCAGCAGCAGCAGCGGTAGTACATTAGCAAGCCGTGTGTTCAGTCTGAAGGCGTCACTCATGAGTGCTGCTGTGCATGTACACTGAATTTCAGAGAGCAGAGACAGAAACAGAGAGTAAAAGAAACCTATAAAAGGCAGCGTGATTACCTGCATCTATCATCATCTTGTTTGTTGAAACATACAATAAATCCATTCAAGGCCCTCCCAGCATTCCTCACCCCAGAGGTGATGATCAAAGCCTCGCCTGACGCCCCAAAACACCCAGGTTTGTCCCTTTGCTTCGCCTTTCCTCCCTCTGACACACACAATATCACCTAAGATTTGTCTCCCACTTCTACTGCTTTCAGCTAAACGTTTGATGTCTTCTGGGCCCTTTGACACAGAACTGAGGAAGGGAAAGAGAAACATCAATAGTTCCTGAGGAAGAAGCGAGCGAGGGAACAACCTGAAGTTCAGTTTTAGCTTTACAATGAAAGCAAAGGAGGTGATTCGCTGTGATGCACCCAGAATTCACCCCGACTCTTCAGAGAGACGAGTCTGAGGATGAGATTCATTCATACCGTGGCGACAGTCGCTGATGGGTTATTCATGGGAAGTTTATTCAAGATTCACTGTTGACTTGCAAGCGCCTCGTACCACTGAACTCCCAAGGGTTGTGTCAACTTCTCAGTGTGTGCTGGTGTCAGTCAGCAGTTTCCGCCCTGCAGAGCAACCCAGTTGTATAAAGCAAATAAAAATTCTACTTTCCATACAAGGCAAATTAGTGAATTCTCCAGAGTTCCCATCCTCATATTCATAAAGAAATCCTTGAGCTTCTTTCAGACACGCACACATTCATCTTCACATGCTGGTCTCCTGTCTGAATAAGCAACCAAATTACTTTGACATAAAAGTCACAATGTCACTTTCATTAAGTTGAATATAGTAACATTGATCCATTACTTTAAGGTCATTTAATCTCAAATGGTCAGATTTTGTGAAAAATTTCTGCTCAGCCATGTCTGATTTGCCTGAAAATTTTATACCATAAAACATGGATATTTATAAAGATATTTGGGAAATTTTAGCCTGATATATCAAATACTTTGAGATAATCTTTTTTTTTTCCCCCGTCAACCCACTTTCAGTGCTTTTTTTTTTTTTTTTTGGTGCGTTACAATTTGAGGATATATTTGAACTACAATATCTCAAAAACTATTAAAGAAAAATCCCTGAATTTATCACAGTTATTTCTCATCATTGATTCAGAATCTGCAATACTGAACCAGCAACTACATGCTGTTCAGAAAATATCACTAGCTGACTTCTGTATTATCAATTTTTTTGTTAATATGAGCTCAAGGATGGGACTTTCTATGATGGCTTACAATTTTTTTTTTCAAATTTCAACACAGCCATAATCAGAAACCATTTACTCTACTTGTCCAGTGTTACATATTCTGAATTAATGACATGATGTGAAAGAACTGAAAATTTTAGGCTTTAATCTTGAATAGTTCTTGAGATATTGTCATTCAAATATTGCCTAAAATTTAAATGTGTGATAAAATATTATAAAAAGCAGGTCGAAGTGCTTTTTCATTATCTCAGAAGCTACTTGATATATCAATCTGAAATTTCAAGGAGACCATTTTAAATATCCCTAGTTTATGATAAAATTTCAAGCGAATCAGAGATAGCTGAAGAGCATGCCCCTGATGATTTGAGATGGAAAAACCCTTAATGTAATAATGACCAACTACACATCTGTCATGCATGAGGGAAATAAAATGGACTGAATAAAGTGTGAAACATGATGAAAGAGCCCATTTTAAATTGATGAGGAGGTACTTGTCGTATCAAATCAACCTGTATAAAAAACATATTTTGTGACTAGAGTAAAAGAGGTTAATAGCACAATATTAAAGGTGATTCTAAACTGGTTGGAGGTGTGAATGTGACTGTGTGTGTTGTCATGGTTGACTGGTCGCCTCTCATGCAGTGTCAGCTGGGAAAGTCTGTGTGCGGCTTTACAGGAAAAGACATTTATGCCTGATGAATGAAATCAGTGGATTCACTCTGAGGAGAAACATGAGTGTTCCTCACAGCCAAAATGATCATTAATTAGGCTTCTTGGTGAAATAAATGGTGCAGTCCAATAGTGATAAAAGAGCATCTGACCCATTCTCACACGCAACTGTGCCATTACCTCACTAGCATGTGGCTTTTTGTGCTGTCATGTCTGAATCACTGATTCTATGTAAAGACAGACAAACCCTCCGTGAACTCACTCATAGGTTTTCCGAACAGCAGGTTTGGAAGCTCAGTGTGGGGGTTCAGGCCATTGCCAACTTGGCAATACCTGATTCCTGACGAATCCAAAAATGTGCAAGTGGCACTCACATACCACTCAAAGCTCTTAATAATGAATAAGTTGAAGCCTTAATGGAATTTCAGTGGGTGAGTTGTCCACTGTTGTCATGCAGGAACAAAGTGTGTTTTTTGCAAGAAACTGTAAACAAGCTTACTTCTGCTGTAAAGCTGGGCATTTTAACATGGAGGTCTATGGGGATTGACTCGCTCTTGGAGCCAGCCTCTAGTGGACATTTGTAGAACTGCAGTTTCACCAGGAAATTGTGGTTTTGTTTTCAAAAAAGAAGCTGCAGATGACAATCAGCATTAATTTAACTTTCACCAGTGTCTGACTAACCATTAGATTGCCAGCAATTTTACATATTCCATAACTTTGATTCACATATGTAGTCTCACATGCAGTTTCCAAGAACAACTGGATGATGGAAATGCAGTCATTTTTGAAACAATGGGTCACTGATGTTAGACAGCTGCAGACATGTTTTTCATTCCTCTTTTGGGTTAGCTTTAAACAAGGTTTGACTCATTTGATGTGATTATTACATAAAGACTGTTTTGTTGTCCTTGCAAAAACCTGTTCGGATGTTTAACTTATAAAGATGGACAAGCAGCTGTTATTATTATTATTATTATTATTATTATTATTATTATTATTATTATTATTATTATTATTATTATTATTATTATTATTATTATTATTATTACTATTATTACTATTATTATTATTTGTTTTACTTTTATGAGATTAAATAACTTTGCAATGCAGACTAAAAGAGTTTGGTACATGTAACTTTTTTGGTGTTAATAAATTTTGTAGGGGTTGCTGCAATGCCTTGAGGACAGCTGTGGACACTAGAGATGCACAGCTGTTGATATTATACAACATTCTAGTGTGATGGGAGGAACCTGTTCCATACATGTGCAACAGACCTGTATCTACATATTCTGCATATACACTACCGAGCATCCGCACTATTGCCCTTGTACAGTATGTTCTGCATGAACTGTGCACACAGACAAAAGTTTTGATGGTATGGGGACATACATATTCATGCAGAAACTATATCAGGCTTAAGTTTCCCTAAAGAGCAAGAAAGAGCCGCTAATGTTAGTCTCACAAAGGAGAATCCGCAACCTGCTACAACCTACAGTCCTGAGTTCCACGTGGGGGGAAAAAAAAGGTTTGTGCTGCTGTTTGTTTGCCTGCTTGAGTGTCCCATCCCAGATACATTATTCAATGACTCGGTCGGCTGGCATGCTTGTATCACCATCAGCTCGTCTTTTTCAAGGCTGCACAGACCATGATGTGCTCTTTGTTTCTGACCTCAGGCGCCGTTGGACTGTAAGGAGATTCAGGCTGGCATACTATTCCTGCCTTCGTGCTTTGTAGAGCTGAGTACCAGAGTCTCAGAGGAAATCCACATAGAAGACTAGAAGACACCCCAATCCCCACCACAACCAATATAATGACATAAAAAACAACAACAAAAAAAAAATATATATATATATAGAGAGAGAGAGAGAGTTGTATTGTACTTCCCTGTATACACAGCTGGAGGAAAAACAACACTGAAGCTGGATGTGAGCATACAAATGTGTATTCCCAGCATATGTAATAAATATAGTCATGCACACACAAATGTAAGCACATCCCCTGTCTTCATCTTCTCTTGTTATTGTTCTTCTCAGTCGTACGTTTGATTAGATTCTTACAGATTCTACTCACACAGTGACTGGCATTTAAAAGCAGCTATGTCCTGAGAACACTGAAGATTCGGGACAGAGAGGGAATGGAAAAGACGGTGGGAATTTTAACTATCAGACAGGTAAGAAGTCACACTTTGACATGCATCTGATTGTCTGTGGCTATTGTCACCTTGAAGACCTGCATCGTCTCTTCTCTTCACTGAAGTCTGTCACCCACAATATGCGCTTACATAACCACTGAAATCCCCCAGCCTCTTGCAGCAATTGGATCCAGTGCTGGCCGGGACAGATGAGGTGGTCACACAGATGGCTGCTCGCAGACTCGTGGTACATTTTAGATTTGGGGTCATATTCTGTTGGACACCAAGGAGAGAAGGCTTAGCAAGAGTCAACCAGATGCCCTCTGAACCCTGCTCCTCCCCAGATGGAGTCACTAGAAGGTTTTGCTGTGACATAAAGCTTTAGGGAGTTCCTATATTCCCTTTGGCCTTTGCTGCGCTAATGAGAAAGATTTAACAGCAGTGTGACGCACCAATCAGGGATCGGCGTTTGAATGTAATGAGGTGCATTTTGCAGAGTTTAAATTTAAGATGCCTGTACTTTCTCTTTATGGGGTAATCCCATAATTCAGGGGGAAACACTGTACTTTTGAATTCACTACACAGAGACTGTGCCAGATAGGATTTTACTTGTTAAATAGTTAACGAAGCTCCATCTGAACCAGCTACAGCAGCAAAAGGCTATACAAATATTAATAATTCGTTACAACTAATACTTCAATTATATAGTATATAACTGTCAGGGCCACAGCAAGGATTTTAGAAAAAAGCTTTGCTGCTGAGAGTTAATTGAGAAAATATCTGATCCTAGCGTAGCACAACGGCCAGAAACAGGGATAAACATTTAGCCTAGCTTTTAATCCTTACAAAGAATGGAAATAGCACTTTTGGTTTTGGAGATTATGTGCTGGACTAGTTCTTGACCAAGCCCCAGGTAACAAGAGGAGACTCCAGGAAACGATTTGGTTAATAACCTCCAAAAACTGCAAATTACCATTTTCACACTTCAGTTTTGGTGTAGATTAAACAAGCCAAATATAATATAGTAATTGGGAGCTTTAGAGTTGCAGGTGGATAGATTTACCTTCAGACAGCACCAGTAAGATTTTGACTTGGCCTCCAAATTCCTCAAGTTTCAATTCGATCAACCGTCTGTGAGATTTGCTGGGAAAATCAAATCAAATCCATGGAGGCCCAATCATGCCTGAGCTGTTCTGGGTGGATCTATACAATATTAGTCAGGAGCTTTTAATGTTGAGGCTAATCAGTGTATGTCCATAACTGAAAGGAAAGTTGCCCAACAAATCGTGCTAATGCGCCACTGAGCAAAAATGCTGTACTGAGCATGATAAATCATTCCACCACCGAGGGCAGAAGGTTCTGTCGTTCCCTCTCCTGCCCCCTCTCCTCGCTCCGCACTCCCTTTCTCCATGAGCTCTTCCTCCTTTGAGGGAAAACTCCAGAGAAATGAAGGGAGACAGGGGCCAGAAGAGAAAGGTTTCTAGGAAAGAAGTGATTTATTCCCATGCATTTCCAGCAGAGCATCATGAATAAATTCAGTTAGGTAAGCATTCATACATGACTCTCTGATTGTTTCGGCTGGTCCCTGTGGAGAAGAGACAGAAGGGGAGTTACTGTTCACACTGTGTGGATGTTTTATTCCTGGAGCTTCTTAGGGAGATAATTCAGACAGTATTTTACTGTATATCTGCAACATGGATATTCTGCCTTTATCACTAGTTTGCTTTTTATTACTTTAATACTGGGCATTCCAGGTCTACCCAACAGTTATCTATTAAATGGGTCAGATTACATTTTAAAATAAGGCCAACAGATACAGGCAGGACGATGTGGGATATATGGGATATAATTTATTTTTCTCAGTTCTAGATAGAAAATTCCCCGAACTCATTTATGTAGTTTTATCAGAATGTAAAGAATCAAAACTACAGCGTTCAATTATTGACAAACAAGAGATGGTCATCTGCACAGAACACGACCCTGGAAGATAAATTCCCAACTTCTCCCTTCAGATGCACAACGTTCTCTCAAATTTGATTCAATGACCAAATTGAAGAGTAGAGCCAAACTACACAGCAAAATGCTTTCTGTGACAATTTCTGCAGCACCTCATCGAAGGTGTAAAAAAAAAAAAAAAAAAAAAAAAAAAAAAAAAAAAAAACTTTCCTGCTTTTGTGACATTTAGGAACAAATTATGATGGAAAATTAGTCATTTCCATCAGGGGGTGCGAGCAGAGTGGATGGTGAGCATGGATTTTGGACAGATCGGAGAGCGAATTGTTTTCAAAAGCCAGACCATAACCTTATGTCTTGCTTCATGTTGCTCCAGTTTCGCTCTGGTATCATTTACATTACAAGCTCAAAGCATAATCTGGGAAGGACCAAGGTCAGTGTGCCAAGCTCTGGTTTTATTTGTGATGCTTAAAGTTATGCTTGGAATAAAAGTGCAGTGCATTTGCTTTTTTTTTCTTTTATTAGAGAGCGGTGAGTGACATGAAATTTGAGTTGAGTATTGAGCAATATTTAGCAATGGAGCAGAAATTTTTATTGCTTCACTCTGCTCACATGCCTTGATCCTACATTGAGATTTCAGAACAAGAAAGTGTCATTTCAATAGCACACATACTGTTTATTTTTGTATTGTGGAAATCGAAAGGACCCTGTTTCTTGAATTTCTCTTCATAGTGTGTCATATCACACATTTTTTAAATTGAATTCAAGAAATGTGAAAATGGGGATTAAGTTTAGGTGTGAAAACAAATAGCATCCATTTGTTCTCTAAGAGTTTCAGCACATAATAAGACAAATGCTCAAGCATTTAAATTTTGTGATAATGGCACTGGGGTGTTATAAATCACTTCAAAAGAGCTCGAGAAGACGAACCAGACAGAAAAATAGCTCTCTGGTTTGATTCCATTTCATTGTAAGAGGTGTCTTGAGTAAAAAACACTGGCAACAGATGACAACAGTGGGTGGACTTTTTAATCTGACCATCACCACTGCAGCCTGCAAACTGCATAGAAAACAGTACTTCATTAAGTCTAACTAAATTGAATTTTTAATTGATCCACTGAGCAAATGATTTTCGCCAATTAAGAAAATGGTAAATGATGTGCTCTCATCTCTCTCACTGAGAAGGAGCTACATAAGGTCAGAGCAACAAAGGAATGTTTTTTTCCCAACTTTTGATTTTAACATTAATAGCAAAACTGCCAATCTGTCAGAAAGCCAAAAGATTAAATTTTTACAGACATCAAAAATCTTTTTGTTAGTATTAATGAGGCTCAGTTACAGCAAATTGAACCTGAAAACTGTTCAGCTTTGAGCTTCACAACACAACAGAGGACCCTGCGAGCACAAAACACAACCACCAAAGAAAGCTCATGCAAATGGACAAAACAAAAGTGAGAGAAGAAAGCAACTTCAGCTCTTTCATAAGACATTTGCAGCATTTAGCAAAAATGCAACACAGAAATATAACACAGGCAAACTGAAAAACATTCATCAACTTCACAACACTTACGCTTCAAAACAAATGGGACTGCAAAACTCACAACAAACAACACAACACACAAATACAGTGGAATGTATATGAAGATGGATGAACCATTTGTGAACTTCTGTCTGGTGGCTCTTCCTGTCACCATCTTGGCAGTGTGTGACTCCTGCTAACTCCCAGTAAATTTAAAAAATCCAACAAAGAGGGAATTACTAGTAAAAAAGAAGCTATTTTTTGAGCACAGTGTATCGTCAGCTGTATTACATTTGTTTGTGATGTACAACAAATATTTTGTCCTTGTCATTTCTTTTATTGCTTTTCTGTACCTCCTTATCAGCCAACCAATCATATATTATATCAGGTGGGAGTCATCACCCTGTTAACCCAGAAAATGGGAGAGAGGCCTCATGCTTTAACCCAAACCATGCTATTTTCCTAAACCAAACCATGTAGTTTTAGTGCCTACACTCAACCAATCTCCAAACAAGTAGATATTGTTGTGAAAGTCTCAGCTAAATCATGACATTTTCCTGCACCTAACCACCTAGTGTTGTTGCCTAAACATAAACAAACTGCAAGTGAACACCAGAGAAAAGGTGAAAAAGAAACCCAAGCAATGCGAACCCTCCTGGGTGAAAGTTCTTTTGCCTCCATCCCTTCATACGTAGACTTAGTAGCTATTTCTTTCAAAAGGCAAATGAGAGTGCAGTTTAGTTTTATAAGACCATCATTTTTAGGAGACAGGGTTTTTATGTGATGTTACACACTTTTCATTTAAATCAACCATGCCTTTAACTATGCACAACTTTATGTGTTAAAACGATTTAAATTGGTGAACTATATAAAAATTCACTCCTAACACAGATGACATGGACAGTTAGGAAAATGATCTGTAAGCCATTCTTGGCACCAGGCTGAAAGCATGTTTATTTCTGCTGTAACTTTGGACATTTTAACATGGAGGCCTATGGAAATTCTGTCTCTTTTGGAGTCAAGTGGACATTTGAGGAACTGTAGTGTAAATACAGTAAATCCAGAACATGGTGGCGAAGGTCTGTGTGTGTTACTGACTGTTTTTCGTCTATGTAAATGCTCTAGATAACAAAAAAAGGAAAAAAAATACAATGTACAGAACACTATAGGCCCTAAAAGTTTAAAAAAAAAAAAAAAAAAAGCTCAATCAACTTGATTGGCAGTACATTTTAAAATGTAAGCAGTTGTACTATATTGTGTGTGAAGCATAGATTTAAGGATGAGATAACACTAATATTGGCTCAAAATTCACTGAACATTTTTCAAATGTAAAAATCTATATTTCCAGACAGCGAGAAGGCAAAAAATTTGAATGTGGAGAGGTAATTGGCTTCCTCAATAATTCACTCACTTTTTTTTGACTCAAGCAGTTCCACTTACTTTAGAATAAGCATTTTTCTTCTCCTTGTTGCCTTTGCTGACACCGTGTGTCTCTGAAGAAGGACAAAGTTACACCAATGATACTCCTTTGTAAATACTGAACGGAGGTTTTAATGATGCTGTAACTCAGAACAATCTCAGGAGCCACATCAAAGGATGAATGAAAAAGGAAAAGTAGTAAAGAAACTTAGAGAAGCCACACTACGTTTAATGTTTGTTTTGTGCAAAACAATATTACATTTTTAATTAACTCTACTTTTTACCTGGGTAAACTTGTCAAAGTTCATGAGTCGTCAAAGGCGCCGGTCATGCTGCATTAAAATGTGCAGTGGTATTAAGTTATCACAAAGTTTCAACATAAACTTCCAACGTTTTAAAATTAAACTTGTTTGTGCTATTTTTTTTTTTTTTTCAAAATATTCCTTGTAGCTGCACTCATTGCCCTTCACATACTGTACATATTGGATCAGAAAGCTGAGAATAGCCTGCGGTGTAGAATCCCTTTGGCAGTTCAGGATTCAGTGTCTGTCTTCAGAGCACTTTACATGTGATGGTGCTTTATTGCAGATGTAATACCACCCACAAAGTAGATCTAACTGTCAGTGACGGAAATCAGCAGATTTTGATATTTTTCAAACTGCAAAGCATGTCAAAGTGTCAAATAAAAGCAACAGAATGATCATTAAAAGCTACAAACTTTGATGAACAAAAGACTTCTGGCATCAGAAAGACTCCAAAGAGGCTCATAATACAGATAACAAATATGTGTTTGAATAACAAGATTAAGAATCTAGACCCGCACTTGTTTCTTATGAGGCCTTTGCAAAGTGGTGGTTTGGACATTAGTACGTCAAACAGCTCAAAATGACATGCTGATGTTTAACAAGTATAGTCTTTATCATATATAAGTTTAGTATGTAGTCCTAACAACAAACTATTATAATTTATCATGAGTCATAAATGTGGAAACCAGATTTCATGACTGCCTGTCACTCTAAAAATAGTTACTCAAAAACACAAAGTCTTGGTGATGCTAAAGAAAAAGTTAGGGTATCAGCAAATTTCCACTGAGTTATCATCTGTGGACCATGGATGTCTGTATAAACTTTGATATCAGTCTGTCCAAATTAGTTGATGTTGTAATTTACTGGTAGAACACTAGCATGACTAAAAATAAAGATAAAGTTGTACAGTAACTTACCAAATGCATATGAAGATGCATTTCTGGGTATCACTTGTGTTTATTAGACATTGCTTTATTATAAGATTAGATAAGACAAGCCTTTATTAATCCTGCAGTAGGGAAATGTGCAGTGTTACAGCAGCACAGAGAGTGTATTCAGGAAATGTATTACAAAAATAAAAATAAACCAAGCTCTCATAGATAATCAATTATTTATTGGTGTTTCGTTAGAGAATCAATAGGAATAAGTCTTTGTTTCAAATGCTGTACACATACTTTAGGGAGACCAGTAGAATGGACCGTTTTGTCTGTCGCCCACTAGGAAAGAGTTGCATAAATTCAATAAATCCATTCATTAAGAGTTCATCAACATAAAGAATTGCAGATTGAATGACTTAATATAAAATAAAACTCATGAGAATTTATTTTTGGATTATATTTACCCTATCATACCTGCTAAACAAAAAATATGTATGCCTGTGAAGATGTTCTTACTAGATTATTTGATCTAGAAGTTAAATATTTCATAATATTTATGAGGTCAGTTGTTGCAACCTTTAAATATTTAATTTTAGGGTGCTTCATTTGAATATCTTTCCAAACCTACTTTCCATTGCTTTTCTGGATCTTCTAACTCAACTAACATTTTCAGAAAACCAGCACTCAGTGGGACGGCATCGGTGTGATGCGTATTCACAAACCAGAGACTCTTTCATTAAAGGACAGCCCACGGTGCTCTTTCTGTTCACCCACCAGTACTAAGAAGACAAGGACAACAAATGAATTCATTGTGGATCTTCCTTAGGTCAGTATAAATGCCCACGCTGCCCTCGCTATAACAGCAAATGATCAAAAGAGCAGTTACACCATGTGGGCACTGTCACATGGTTTTTCTTGTACAGCAAACACAGAAATTACACCCCAGTGTTTAATCATACAGAGCTATACCTTTTTTCCTACCCAAGAAATTTATAACATTAAAAAAGACATAGAAGAGAGAAAAAAGAACATATTAATACAAGAAAAGCACTCAGAAAGTGCAGTACTCTGCCAAGACTGCTCAGTCGTATCCTTTCCAACAGTTGAAATCTTTAATTAAATAAATTACCTTGCGGTGAGCACAGGCTTGTATTATGCATGTGTACGTGTACGTTATGTACGGATACCAAATCGCATGACCTAAATATGTAGCAGGTGGCGGGAATTGATGGGACTTGGAAACACCACCACAATTTAATCAATTGTTCCTTGTATGATTTCTGATGGACAAGTCCAGATAAGTCCGCAGCGGTGGATTTGTAGTAGGATCGCAATCATAATCGTCAGCAGGCAGCTGACGTAGCGTTCACTTGTTGTCATAGTTACAGTGACACTTTGCCACTATCTTGCAATGATACAGAAATCTTTAACAAATTCGTGAATCCAGAATATAAGCCACATCACTGCCAAAATCTAATCACTTGGTCCTTGTATCATTTCTGACCTTCCCTGAAAATTTCATCCAAATCCGTTTGTCCGTTTTTGAGTAATATTGCTAACAGACAAACAGACAGACAAACATATGCCGATCATCACATAACTCTGCCGCGTTCCTTGGTGGAGTAAAAATGTACCAAAAAGGAAAAATCTACAAAGAGACCTGAGCTGAAGGGCAAAGCAGTAGATCTTAAAGGCTGCTGCAGGACAATCCTTATACTTACTGGAGAATTGATTAATGGCACTATGTTCAGAACATGGAAAAGCCAGTCGTCCCCTGCGACCGCTCTGTAGAACACACTGCCGATAGAAACACTTCTTATTCATTCACACAGCCATCCATGACTGTCAAGCACAGGTTTAAATTTGACTGGAGATGTCTCGGCACACTGTGTTACAGGAGAGAAAGTCAATACTGAATGTACAGCTCAGTGAGTTTCATTACTGCTTATCAAGATCAATTCATGATTCAGGGAGTCCTCCTGCTCTTATCTGTTTTTATGGATATGATGTTCGTACTCGAAGATAAACATACTGGAAAAATGTACTTTCAAAGTGTTTTCTCTCGCTCACAGGTGGGATGGAGTTCAGTGCTTAGCTCCGAGGATTCAGCGCTTTTCACAAACATCCCAACCTGAAAGCCTCATTAGAAATGCTCATCACCGTACAACTCTCTGTATGCAAACATCTTTATTTCTCACTCTCTGCATGTCTCTTCTGAGATTCCCCAAGTTTCATCCAGCAAACAGAAATAAACCTCAGCTTCTCTGCAGCTCCAAGTCAGTTAAACTCTTCTCATTATCCTGCAAAAGCCCTGCCAAAGCTCTTGCTGCTTTATTCAGTTTGTTAATGAAATGTGCCTGTTCTCCTGGTGCCTCACTATCTAATCTAATTAAAGCCCCGTAAAAGGTTTTGAATACAGATGCATTTCACTGACTGGTGAGATTTTTTAATACCTTAAAGTCACGGTGAAGCAGCAGTCGGAAATTATTTTGAACAGGGGCACAGGATTAACATGGAAAATTTATTTTTCCCTTCACATTTTTCCTTAACTAGTCGAAGAAATCCTTTTCATCCTTCCTGTAATATTCTTGTCTGCAAAGTTTAGCCTTCTGGGCCCCAATATAAGCTTTTTGGAATGTATAATTTACATTTTATATTCATCGCTAAAATCAGTCTTGCAAATTATTTAACAACAGTCTGCTGCAAGGATCCATCACACATTTGGGGATATTTATAAGCAAACGACAGGCTTCAAATGGTGGACTGAGCTTCTTTCATTTCTAGCTTTCAAAAGAGGTTTTTATTCTTAATTCTCAACATAAGGATAGTATAGAAACATGTGAAGTTGACAGAAAACATGTTGCTTGAGTAGCAAACAGATGGCTGGCAGTTATGGAGAAGATCATCATGTTATACTTATTTTCTGTGGCTTATTGTGACCTCTGCGAGCTGGGGATGCATAAAAAAGAGCTGGCAGAGGTGATTGTCTGCACTCCAGCACAGCGGTGGATAACCGGCACACTCCGGGGAATTCTTGAATTGACAAGTTTCTTTACAGCAGTTCCATATCTTGCTCACAGCAGCTGATTCCCGAGAGTGTGCATTTATGTTAATCGTTTAGAGTAGGAGGATATTAATGCATATTTGTGTTTGAAATCTCTGAAGAAACTCTTTGCCTGGAAGCCTGCAGAAACTAGGCCTATGCATCACCTGAAAAGGCCTGTGTCTGCATGAAAGCTGATCAACATCATGGTTGCTTTTCAGCGATTAGAGACATACGAGATTGTAATTTGTGTGACATCAACAGCCCTACTCCTCCTTACAGGTTATTTCACAATCAAAGCGGCCTCCTCAACAGAAAAATTATTTATAATTTTATAGCGCAGTGCAGGGTTCGGATTGATTTCTTAGAGATGGAATTCGTTCGGGATGAACTCCATCAGTAGAGGTGGTTCGTGTGTGCGTGTGTTCACAGGTGCATGGCTGTATCTGAAGCCTTTTAATGGCTTGCATGCTGAGAAAGTCAGCCGAGCAGCAAGAGAGATACAAACCTACGTACTTACTCAAATGACGGTTTTAAAACCCTGGCCCTGCTGACAGAGACCGGAGAGGCAGCAGGAAAGCCTTCCACATGCCTCCAGCAAAAGCATTAACTCCATGTGAAATGCATTTATTTCATGTAGCTCCATGGTAATTGCCTTTTCGTTTGACAGTAGGCCGTTTAAGGTGCAGCTTTACAGCATGGACTAGGATATTTATCTGAGGAAACCCAGTGAAATAATCTGTCCTTTCAGAAGTAACATGCATTGCCATCATGTACGGTAAATTCACAACCAAGATTCAATATACAGAAACAGGTTATTGTTCCTCAGGGAGCAGTATAGAGAATAGCTTCTGTCAGACAGGTTTGATCACTGCACAGTTACACCTTTGCGCAAAGTCGGGTTGTGTGATCAGTGGAAAAAAAAAAATCAATGATGCCAAAAGACTAGAGAAGAATACAGAGGCCTCTTTCTCTTTTTTGCTTTTAATAATATTGCAGGACTACCAAAGATATTCCTTCTACCTGTTGTATTCTTATTTATTCCCCTTTCATTAATGATTCCCTTCGAACTTTTGCAATCTAGAACTGAAGCTGTACTGCAGAAAGTGCTTTTTCTCAGTGGTCAGTCAGTGTAGGGTTAAATGAAGATTGACTTTTTTGTACGGTGCCATGATATCATGTTGGTCGAAACTTTGGGTTTGTACAAAGTGACCTTGAGCAGCCATTTTCTGTGTTTTTTCCTTCCAAAGCTGATTCATTTTCACATTGCTTTGTGTTTTCTGTTTAATTATTGATATTGCAGGGTAAAGTTTCTCTCGTGGCTTCTCCTGACCCATATTCTTTCCTGGAGTATAAGCTCCACTGAATATGAATATCAGGGTAAGCGATGAAGTCAAGATGGTAATGTGCATTATTAATCATGTTCCTCAAAGGTTAGATCTTTAGTTCAAACTGCAACAAAAAGGAAATAGAGTTTTATTAAAAAAGACTTCTTTGTCTTGTAAAAACTTGAGAGCTCTGGTAGAACCCATTATTATTTTAAAGTAGCACTTATTGCAAAATATACAACAAGTTACATCATTGCAGTATGTTTTAGTGGCAAAAGCGGTCTGTCAACATATTTCCAATGTAAAGTAGTTACATTGTTTAGGCACAAATTCGGTCCAATATTTAGCCTTAACAAAAAAATTCTACATTCTGTATGACAATATTACATATTGTACTTATATATTGGGGATTATCTTACCACGGCTCTTCATTAAATGTGTAAAGTTAATAAATAAAATAGTCAAACCCAAAATTCTGTGTTTTTATTCATGTACCATTTCATCAAATGGACCACATGTCTTGTGCATTTTATGCCATTTTTCTCCTAAACGCAGCCTAACACATTAGGCATTTTAAAAACTTGGGATCTCCATTAGAAATCAGAATGAAGTTCTGTGGGATTCATTAATATCTGGCTGCACAGCATCAATTTGTAGTCTACTAAGTGACACACCTGAGGGACACTGCTTGTTAAGTGCTTTGAAAAAAAATGCTAAACAGTTCACGATAATTGAGAAAGCTTTGTGTTATCATAATGGAATTCAGTCAAAATCCCCTGTGAAGCTATGAAGTGTTCACGTAGCTATCTTAGTGACTGATGAACCTTTTCATGTTTTTATCTTCCATACTTTTTACTATGATGTCTTGTGATGTTGCCACCTTTTCCAAAGTGGTCACCCCATTTGGCCTTGAGATTTTATCCAATTAGGTCCATTGATGAATCCACCTGTGTTTTTTTAATAGAGCCATGTCAGCGCTGACTAATATGAGTTTAGAGAATGTAATAGATCAGATTGGGAACACTAACAGAATAGAAAGACAGCTGAGCAGTACGGACACACTGAGCTAACCCCAACACAGGAGAAAGGTGTTCAGGAGCCAGACACCATCCGACCACCATTCATGATAGCTGCATCCACTGAGCTGAGGATGAAACTTGTGGCAACACGAAACATACTCAAACTCCAGATGCAACTCCCTGGGCTCCCAGGCAAAGTCCAGTCAGACTTGCAGATGTTAAACACAGCTCTACTCACCACCCTACAACCACCATCATGGAAACCCAGCATGCCACTGCAACAGCAATTCTATAGATACTTGACTATAAGATCAAGAGCACAACATCCAAAGAATGCCTCCCAAGGAGAAGAAGGTTGGAATCCTTCTGGGACACTAGTCAGCTAACAGAGGTGCTGAAGGGTCTCATGAGAGATATACAACAGGGTGTCCATACCTGGGGTACAAGAGACTGCCAAACAAAGATTTATAGCTCCGGCTGCTAGGCGGAAGAGGAAAACCAGGAAAGCAGATGCTAAGAGAATACCAGGGAACAACAGCATTAGGACAACCCAGAGCTAAGAGTGAGTGATGCAGGAAAAGTATATAGGAGTAAGAGCTAACACACAATGCCAATTCCATGTGGCTGGTGGACCAAATTTCAGAGCACAGCAACCTCCCAAAACAAGAACAAGCCATCATCACAAAGGCAGGCAAGCATCTCAAACAGCTGGACAGCACCAGAACCTGACATGAGCCACTCCACTAGTTGAAGAAGTTAACAGTGCTCTATGACTGCCTTGAAACGCAGAAGAATTTCAGCATTGATTTGTTTCTTTAAAGTTGTAATAATCATTTCTTTGTCTTACCGGTGCTCGGGTATCCGGTCTTCTGCAGCTGTGGTCATCTGGATGGCTTCAGACAAAAGACGGCATCAAGGGAGCAGCAGGCTTTTATACCACAGCTGCCAATCAGACCATACCAAGTGCTGCCACTTCAAGGGGTGCACCAGGTTTATTTAATTTAATTATTACTTTATTCATATAATTTGTGTGAGTAATTAGATATATTTTGGGTTTGTTTATTGTTGTTCTTTTGATAAAGTAACCCAATTGTGCTGTTTTGCACTTTTAGTTGTTAGTTTAGGTGTTGGTGTTTTGTGTTCCCCCTGTTAGTTTGATCAGTGCATTTTGTGCTGGGGTGTTTGGTTGCTTATAGCCTTAGTTAGGTTCCTTTCTTTTGACCTCTTTTATGGGCTTGAGTTTAGTATTGGTTTTTGTAACTTTGACTTTTTCTGGGTGAAATAAAAACCCCGTTTTGAATTCTTCCTTGTGCTTTGCAGCTCGGTCTCTCACAGGGTACAGCATCTTCAAATTACTGATCGATGACCTGCCTCTCTACAACATTTAGATTGTGAACTGCTAAAGTAAAAAGGCTTTATATAAATGCAGTTTGTTTACCATTTACAAACAACAGACTTCCTTCACTATAGCATGGCATTGATCAATTGTCACAAAAAGCTACAAGTCTGTAGAATCAGTGTGGATTAAAAAAAGAGAGGCTGATTTAGCTTGTTGCACCACCTCACACGCTGTGTACGGTAATTAGGGATTTGTTCTCCTCGTGTTTTCCCATGAGACATTTGGGCAAGTCTACTTTACCAGAAAGAAGAAGAAGTGCTGCTTGGACCATCTGCAACTACTGAAGGGAAACATTTTGCTCAAGGACACTTTAGTGTGCACACCCACTGGCTGTCACAGTGGATAAAAATGTAACCTTTCACAAAGCCTCTCTAGACGTTGTGTTATGAGCTAATGTGTGTATGGTGCTTGTGCGTATGTCAGAGGCGCTTCATTACTGTGAGGTCGATAAAGGTTTCTGTGATTGGTCGTTTTCTTTTCTTGGATCTCAATTTCTGAATCCAATTTGTGACTCCACAAGCCCAATAGCTATCTCTCACTGCTACTTTCTCTCTCTCTTGTCTGAATTTTACAGCTGCGCTTGTCTGCAAATGGATATAATGACTTCAGCATGACTGAATGTATTGAGTTGCACTACTGTCATTCTAAATCATTTCAATTACACTCGGAGGTTGGTGAATATAAACAAGGCACGGACGTGCCCTACTGCACCTCATATTTATAAAAATGCATTACTGCTGCACACCTAGAGCATACATCATGTAAAAGAGGTTTCCTGAAAGGCACTTATGACCTGCCATCAATGGCTTTGTAGGAGCTAAAAAATGTGTGGTTGTGTATATTGCATTGATAAGCAAGCTCAGTCTTCAAGTGCATTTTTCCATGCATATGTTTGGGTGTGTATATATATTACAGGAAAACTCATAACTAAGGGTACTTGCATTCAGGTAATTAAAGATACACATCGATCAGCCGCAACATTATTACCACCCACCTAAACATTATTGCAATCCAAGTACAATGCAAGGACACTCTCCAACACCAGCAGCCTCTTCTAGCAGAACAATGCCACACAGTAAAAACAGCCCAGGAAGGTGACAAAGAGTCCAAGGCATACAGTTACCCAGTTCTCAATCCAGTGGAGCATCCATGGGATTTGTTAGAACAAACCTATTTTACAGAAACTCCACTTTGCAACCCACAGGACCCAAAGGAGCCCTATTCAACATCCCAGTGCCAGACACCCAAAGAAATGACATGTCCATGGCCTGACAGGTCAGAGCTGTTTTGGCAACACAAAGGGGACTTTCATAATTTTATGCAGATGCTTGATGGGTGTATATGTCTATATTAATTGAAAGTGCATGAAAACTGTGCAAGTGAAGTCTAAACACTACGCTAAAGATAAGAATTGTTGAAAAAAAGAGATGAGTAAAGGGTAAACAGCTCAAATACTTATAGTTAAAACATATTGCTAAATAATGCATTAGGTTAAAGTAGTGGCTAAAAGTAGTTTTTTTTATGGTTAAAATGGCTAAAAGTAATACATAAACAGCGGATAAGCCAATGGATAGACAGTTAAAATACTTAGCCTAATGTAATACATAAATGATTGAAATATTTGTTTAAGTTAATGGATAAATGCCTGAACTAAAAGTCATTGATAAATGATTATTAAGTTATTGGTTATATGGTTAAAATTGCTTATTTCCAAAAGTAATGATAGCTGACAGATGAAGTAAAAGATAAACCAGCTTAAACACTGCCGATCAGTTGAGTGGAAATATTGTATGACAACATTCCTATTTATATAATCAACAATATTAAATAGCATCAAGTTCAATTCAAATATCATGTCTTACAATACTGCAAACCACATACGAGGACTGTTTACTTGTTTATGCTGCTGCATTATTTGTGGAGATTTGTGTATGAATTACTACAAAAAACACAAAGAAATGAAACACAGACATCAGTGCGTCTTTTGTACTTTGATATATCATTATCATATCAGGGGCTAACGAGGAGAAAATGGCAAATGACTGCACAGTGACCTTTGAGGACGATTCTCAGTCTTTTTCTGTCATTGACTGTACATCGATACTGTGAATAAGTTGTATAGATTTTCAGAACGCAGCCCTGACAGGAGCACAAAGCATCATTAACCTGACAAATAGTGGCCAGTCTATCTGTAGACAAAATAATGTGACATAGAGTCGATTCCTGTTGTGTAAAAGCTATTGATAAATACATGCCTGCACTCCCAGTCAGGTCCTTGTGTTTCAGATTTTTCTCTCAGGCGCATACATCTGATATTCCTAAAGCAGCTTTTGAGATTTAGAATAAGTTTATCCCTATTCAAGGGTGACATCGGCGGAGACTGAAAACTTTAAAGAGGGCAGCTCTCCTGTATAGACCCACAGACCAAAGTTTAACAAGTTTTCATCAAGAATAAATTAGATTTGTAATTCAGTCTCTTCATCCTGACATGCTCCTCTCCGCTAATCTGATTTTAAAGCTATCTTTGGTTCAAAAAATGACTCAACAGCATGAGCTTGAGACAAACTCTGCCGAAATGAGACATTACTGAAACATCAAATGGAAGCTTAAGAAACTAATCAGCTCATGCTGGCATATAGGAAAGCCTTTTTATTGCCCTCATTACTCACATGCTGTGTGTGTTGAATGCACTGTGGGAAAACATCAACTATATTCAGCAACTGTGGGGCAACATTTCAGGTGTGTCACTTCAACAAGACCAGGCAAAAAAAAACATAATACAGCGACATATAAACAGAAGTGAGACTTTAAAGTCGAAATGAAACTCATATTTTGACTTTGCATGGAAAACAGTTAAAACAGTTAACAGTGAAAAATGAATGTTGAAGTTTGAATCTGGTGCACACCCATTCTGAAAGTGAACACCGAACACCAGCCAGTTGGGGAGATCTGTATAACTGTTGGATCCCTTCAAAGGTCAGGCCTGCAGGAGCAGTTTCAAACAATCATGGTATTTTGAATCAGTTTCAGATGGTGTGATTCTCTAATCACACCATCTGAAATTGATTCAAAATACCATGATGCCTGCAGTGATCTACTGCAGGCAGCATCGTCCAAAAATCTCATTTTGTGGAGCCGTCACAGTGATTTCTCCATCTGTTAGTTGGAGACATGACATCCCTCCCTAATGCAGATAGACCGTTCTTACAGAGGAAGTGTGTTGAAAGTGTATCTATAAGTTGCTGAGAGTAGTAAACAACCTTAGACTGTATGGGATGTGTTGCCAGCTTTTGCTAATACATGAAATCCTCTATAGACCATATGCTCTAATCAGGAGGTAACCAATGTGCGCAACTAATCGCTTTAAGACACTGCAATGTGCCTGGTGCAAGCACTGAGACAGGTGTGTGGACAGGTTTTTTTGGGGGTTTTTTTTGTTAATCCAACCACAACAAATAAGCAGGAGTTGCATGTCATGCTTTAGCATATTCAAAGAAATCATCACCACACATGTTGTATTATGTTATAATAGGATTAAAGTTAAAAAAAAGTACTGAGAGGAGGCAACCTCAGTATCCAGATTATCAAAGTAAAAAGAAGTCAAAACCAACTCCCACTGCACACTGCAAGAAGACTTTATAGGAGGCAGGAAAACAGATATGTTGTTTGCACAAAGAGCCTATAAGGCCATTGCATTAATAAAGCATTTTATCCACTATACATACCCAACCTTATTGTGTTGCAACCCCTTAAAATGAAGCAGTATTGATTTGCGATCTGTTGCATCAATTTGTGTCTACCAAAGAGTAATTTTCATCTCTGAGCCTCATGGACTGCTTCATCTGAAAAGATGTTACAAGACCTGAAGAGGTAATCCCATCAGTTTCACAAGAAACTACATCAACAGTCACGTTAGTTGGTCTGCATGTGCTGCATGTATGCACAGCTGTGTCCTAATGTCAGCCTGCTTATATGTTGTTGTATAGCAGTTATAATGTTCACCGTGTTTACATTTGATAATTAGTACTTGACAAAGTGCACCTACAGCTGATGGTCAAATCCTCAATTTTTTTTCAAATATCTGGATACAAAAAGTATAAAATAAAGAAATGGAGGGATTATCAACGTTGCAAATGACCAGTAGAGGACACTCAAACTGCATCAGAACAAACATAATTAATGAAACACCACCAGACAGCACTCCTTTTGGAAACCTCCAGGGATCCCAACGTCAATTTAATGGGTTGCATGACTCTGAGCGACCCAGAAAGACATTTCTGTTCCACTTCTCTCCAGTTTCTAGTGAAACACCATTATTTTCTCTGTGGGTCGAACAATCTTTTAGATGAAATCATGTGAGAAAAACTGGGTTTTGTGCAACGCCAGTCTTCTATGGAGTCAATTCAGTGCTTTTATGTACGCTCACAGAATCTAAACATGAGAAAAATTGTACATGTTGGAGTACATGTGATGAGGTGAATCTATATGACTGACGGAGGGTGTGACAGACCGGACAGGTCCTCATTGTCCCATCTGAGGTAATGCAATTTACCTGTCAATCATCCCTCAACAGCTACTTTCAAACCGCTACAGGCGGCAATGCTCCCCTTTTTCTATATTGGATCATTGATGATTAATAGAAGGAGAGCAAGTGTCTTCAAGTACTGGGGGAAAGGGCAGCTGAATTGGTTGGTAATAGCCTCGGAGTCTGTCCTATTTTAAGTAGAGGCAGCACAGAAAACTCCAAAGGGCACAGAAAGTCATCCATTCCTTCCCAGGAGATTCAGTTGTTTCCCTACAGAAGTTCAGCTTAATTTTGAGCTGTCCAGGATAAATTGTGTTTCATAAAAATCTAATAACCTGGTTCTGTACAGTATGATTGCTTCCTCAACAGAACTAGTTCAATTGCATTTTCAGGAGAGTAAACCTTTAAAAAATACACTAGACCAGTTATTTAAGCACTTTGCTGAGACACTTACAAAGCACACTTCAGCACTTAGTTATACATATTTTACTCTTCATTATTGCATCAGCTCCCAACTGGATCACTGAAGACACATTAACATGAAACCTCGACTGTCCAGACTCACTCCAAAAGCGTTCTTGAAGAATTGTGACATATTTTATAACTTAAACATTAAATTTGATGGGATATAAATCATTTAACACGGGTAAGGTCCTGCATCAGGTTTAGTATAACACTGCTCTCTGCTGGTAGAAAGGCTCAACTGCAACGTGAAAAATGCAGTTCCAACAGTGCACATGTTGCCACAATTAGAAATATCATGCAAAAAGGAAAATGGTGAATGCCCCAGTATGCTGCAATATATATGCATTTAAAATGTGTAATTAAAGCTACTTAATCGACTAAAATAGAAAAGAAAAATTACCTTTTAAAACTATTTTATTCCTTTGTTTCTCTACAGCTTAACAGGTCAAACCACCAAATGATCAAGACAGCAAATCTTGAGAAAAAAGAACCAGGAATGCATGTTACGGACTGACCGAACAGTTAAAAATGTTTCTGGCTTATTAATACTTTTGTCTCGATGTCAATAAAAATATTCTGTTCAGTAGTTATGCAGCTTATTTTTTTAAGTTTGTCAACAACACCAGTTAATGTGGTACAGGAATTTAGAACTACCAGCTAGCACTGTCATTTGGTTAATGTCAAAAATACCTCAATACCTCAGCCAAAAGCAGACACTTTACATACAACTGTCTACAGCCCAACTGTCTACAGCTTCGCTGCTGTGAACTGCAGCTGCTTACACACCAATACTGCTACTGATAATGAAACGAGCAAGCATATCACTCCACGTAATTCACTTTATAAAAGCACAAGTGCAATTTTTAGGAACAAAAAAAGTCAATACACTTTTTATAAACATTTATTTATCTTTATTAGCCAGTGGTAGCTAGCTCAGACAAGGACTCCATATTGTTTAAGAACGTCTGTGTATTTTGCAATTTTGCCCTCGACGTTCTTTTCTGCCTGCTTGGTCAGGTTGATTACTGTCTTTTTCTTGGCGTAGCGGAGCTTAGCCTTCTCCTTCCTCTTCTCCTCCAGGGTGGCTGTGATTGCCTGGTACTTCCAGCCAACCTCATGTGCCAGACGCCCAAGCAGGGCGAACTGAGGGAGAAATTAAAAGCACGGTCAGAACGGCATCGCTGGCAAGACTAGCTTTTAAAAAGCACTGTCCCAGAAGGTGTTATTAACTACACCTGTCAAAAAACACAATTTGCTCCAGCAGACAAAAAATTCTCATTGAGATTTCAGACAACAAAACAATTGTGTCAGATGTTTGAATTTAGCAAGATTACCAGATTTTTATACATTTAAAGCTTCAAGTTCAGGCACAACTTGTCCCAGACTCAACTCAGCAATCAGATCCGTAATTTCTGCCTCATCAATATATGATCAGGTTCGGGATAAGTGCTCATCACCGTTGAGCAAAAACTGTTGTGTTGAAGTTCAACTGGAGCATTCCAGGTTATAATTTCATCCCAAAAGAAAATCGGAGCACATTGCCACTGAAGTCGGCACTCAAATCACATTTCTTGTTTTCCCAAATGAATTACTGGAGGCTCACCTTGCGAGTGGGCTTCAGACGCACAATCTTAAGAGCGGCTGGGACGACCATACGCTTCCTCTGTAGAACAAAATCCAGAATTAGATAAAGAAGAAAACAGCTTTTCCAAACATGCTATTGAAGGCATGTCTCAGACATCTTGTTTATTTTCAATGTCACTATTCAAACAAGGCAGGTAAGATGGAAAACATCACAGACAGCAGAGTGAAGGCCACATGTTTGGGCTATTTTAAAAAAATGGACTCAAAATGTCAACACACCTTGTCATAAGGTGGGGGGATACCGTCGAACACCTTCAGCCTCTCCAGAGCAGCCTGGCCTCTCTTGGTTTTGTGGGGCAGCATGCCTGGTTATCAGAGAGAATTTGTCTAAGTTAAATGCATTTTCAGAAAGCAACCACTGTATCAAATGTATGTCCCAGCACATATGTACATCCTTGCTCAACTCAGCACTCAGATCCGTAAAGTTGGTGTCATCAATGGATGATCAGCTTCGGGATAAAGTGATCATCACTGCTGAGCAAGAACAAACTTGTGCTACATGAAATTAACCTTGATAATATTCTTTACAAGATGCCAACTCAAACCTGCATGTGTCCCAGAGCAGTCCAATTCATATGCACTGACACATTTATTAGACTTTTGATTTGCAATGGCCATGCAGCTAGTTATGGTATCATACCGTCAGAAACATTTAAGCAAATCACATGCACTGTATTCATGAGTGCAAGATAATGTCAGAAGAAAAAACTGACTTACTTTGAGTTACATTTAAAGTCCATTGTTTAACTGATATTCACTACTTTCTCAGAGATACTGCTGTTAGAATTCATGTTTTGTTGAGCCAGTTCCTGTGTGCGCTGCCACATTCTCACCTCTGACAGTCCTCCAGAAGATCCTGCTGGGAGCTCTGAAGTGGTATGGCCCACGAGAGGGGTTGGTGTTCATCCTCTTACGCAGGAAAGCCAGGTACTTCACTGTAAACCAGCACATGACACTAGTTTAAGCAAATTACACATACTTCTAGGCACTGGCAACCATTACTTCTTCACGTAATGCTGATGTCTCAGATGGTAGTGCATGTAAGGTGGTCTCATGGTCATCTAAACTCGAACAACAGTGGTAAAACATCACTGACAACGAGCATGCCAAAAAGGGCAAATGACAAACATATAATCTACTTACGTTTGTTACGGTAGAAGTTTCCAGAGATGTTGATACCTTCGCATCTCACCACCACAACTTTGTGCCCTAAAAAAATGAAGACGATAGTTACAAAGTGTTGGTGGCAAAGAAATTAACCAGTGATAGGAATCATTTGCTTCCCGTCTCAGATGGTAGTGCATGTGAGTTCTTTTCATGGTAGTTAAACTCAACCAAGGCGGATAATAATCATCACTGACAGACTGAAGCAGCGTAACAATGTGCAGCTTAGCATTTGGATGTAGTTTTGGGAGGCCACCTGATATGGCTTAAAAACAACTATCAACCAAAACTCAAACATTAAATCTCAATCTTTTCTTTGAAAACTTACCCAGAAGAACCTGCTTGGCCACAAGGGCAGCAAGCCGACCGAGTAGATGGCCCCTGCCATCAAGGAGCAGAACCTGCAGATTTTAGACACAGAAAGGGACGTTAATGTATTATCTTAAAATACAGACATTGCCTTTCAACCTGCACAGAAACATTAGTTAACTCAGGCCGATCCTTTTCTTCTACTGCCAAGCCAGTGCCACATTGTTATCGAAAGCATATGGGCTAAACTGCAGTAATGTTGCACTTAGAAGTATTTCTGCCAACTAAGAACCCTTACTGAGATCCTAAACAAATTTGCTTTTGTCAACGCGAACATTTTTGTTGCAGGCACATGGACATTAGTAACGTACCGGTTAAGTCAGATCGTTAGCTTAGCATCGACGTCAAAGCACGCCGACACGTTAACTGTAATTTAAAACTAGATAACATGAGTGGACTTCACAGGATGGTATCCTAGTATAAGAAATGCTTAGTCATAATCATTTATACAGCGTTACTATAAGAGTTAACAATACATATGCATGGACAATATTCAAGTTACAGCTAGCGAGCTAACGGCATTGACTCGTTAGGGAACCTGCCATGATGAAGGCATGTTCACTCAGCTACGGCTAGCGGCTACCAACATGTTGTAAAATAGTCTTACATACGGCACCTAGCAAAGCAACGACTACACCAAGTTGTCCTGCAGTTATTGTCCCCCATACTAATGAAAAATAGAAGATTCTACTTCGACAAATAAGCAAATATATGAGATTTTGCTTCTCCAACACTTCCCTACCTTATTGAACCGGTCCGCCATGATGTGGAAAAGAAAGATGTACGGGGCCGCCCGTGGTAAAAGGCAGGGGTGAGCGGAAGTGACGAAATTTATATTTCTTTCTCGTGGGATGTAAAAGAAGTACTCTGCGTCTCCGCTGCATGGAAGGAGTTTAGTTCATTTCATGGGTAGGCCACTTGATGAAGCAGATTTTTGCTTCTAATTAGTCTCTCATTGATGCATAACGAATATGTTCAGTTTTCTTTCTCCCCTTTTTATGTTGATAAAATCAGGGCTTTTAGTGACAGCACAGCTCCCTACAGTGACTCCCAACTAAACACGTTTTTTTTTTTGGAAAAAAAAGAAAAAAAGTACCCCAGGAGAGAGAATAATTTAATTCATCTGAAAAAAAGGATAGATAGATAGATAGATAAATAGATAGATAGATAGATAGATAGATAGATAGATAGATAGATAGATAGATAGATAGATAGATAGATAGATAGATAGATAGATAGATAGATAGAAACACTATTCCTATCTTTAAAAACCTTGAAGAAAATGTAAATGAAAGGATAGTGCATTGATGCATTAATTAAGTAAGTTCAAGTACTGTCAAACTATCTCACTTTATTATCAGTACTACCATTTTGATTTAACCTGTAACTACATTTGTTTTGTCTTTGTGTTGTTGTTATTTCTGGCTAGAAAAAAAAATGTCTAACTTTCCATCCATCCACGTAACCAATCTAATCTCCAATAAATAAAATGTGGGAATGGATTTCTAGATCCTGCGATTAAACATGATCTCCACATCAGGTGTACCGTGAACAATCACCATCCCCTTCACTGTAGTATTTATTTTTTGTTTGCTTTTTCAATAATTGTTCACTCAAAGTCTTGGAAAACCTCAAAGCTGAAAATAATAGATCATTTTTAACGTATAGATGAGGCCAATGAATAAATAAACCGAAATTTCAATTTGAAGAAATACATCTTAAGAAATTATATAGATTCCCTAATAACTAAGAATTAAATAAGATCCCATTTGAAATGCATTTATTTGGACATGAGAAGCAGTGATGATGAAAGGGTTCTTGAGTCCATCTAACAGGCTTGTGAGGGTACATCAGAAAAACAATTTTAAGAACTGTAGGGGATTTTTATGTCATCTTACTTACTTGCACTGTCACTTTACCTCAAATTAAGAGAAATAATATAGCAGAGAGGGATCTTCAGTTCACTGTAGATTTACTGCACCAGCAAAGGAACACAATAAACCAAGTTGCTTGAGTATAACTAAAATTTCAACATTACAACACAGTTTCTTTAGACAGACATTACTGTCTGTTAGTTGCTACAAACCATAGTTTCTGACAGACCTTGAAAATTTTAGCAGACTATTGCCAAGGAATTATTCTTCAAGGCTTTGCAAACAATGCAGTGCTGAACATTTGTTTGCGTCTTCATCCCATCTACAGCTCATGCATAGAGCTTCATACTGTCTAACACCTGGTAAAGGAATCTTGGTGTCACAGCTGGAAACCACAAATAAAAACTCCAAAACCACTGTATTTCTGTGTGCTGCTTTTAGTCACTAGTGAACTAATTGGCTTATGATGAATTGTGTGTATGCTTTCTTGTGATTTTATAGAGACCATGCACATTACAATTGTACTTTCCTCTGGTTTAGTTGGTATAGAAATTCATTGCGTGTGAACTTTGTGTCTCAAGTCTCAAATTGCTTATATGGGAAAGTTCACGTATATACTAGGGCCTCATGTTCACTCGATGCATGCAGTCTATGATTGTACGTCAGCTGGCCCATGGTTACTTCAATAATCATCTTTTTGTTTGAGCATATGAACCACTAAAGCAGAGTATCAGCTAAAATTATGAGGACCTTTGGCACACACCTGTATATTGCATATATACCAATGACAAAGTACTTCTGCTGATATTTCTGCAGTTCACATACAAGTGCTGCAAATATTTCACATCAGTTAATATGCTATACCATTACTACAACTAGTCGACCCTGAATACAGTTGATCACAAGCTCCCAGAACATATTAAACATGCATTAGCAAATCAAATTTAAGAAGTTTAAATTAGAGAATATCTATTAATTTTCATTCACAAATTACAAGACAATTGATTATCAAAATTATTTAATTTTCTGCGCAGCAACTAATCGATACAGCAGTGAAGACTACTAATGAAGACTACCATTTACATTACCATAAATGTTTTTATACATCACACAAAAAGCTGATGCTGCCATATGAAGCATTGCTTATATTTAGGTCTGTTGACTTTGGCCTTTTGTGAGCAACACACATCACACTGATGAACTATGCAAAGGGGAAAATGTTGGAAAAGTTGTACAACTTCTATCATGCAATGGAACCAAAGTTCATTTCAGTGGCTTTTTTAATAACTTTCAAGCATTTACAGAACAACCATCAACCACACATTCATGACTGGCCGGTGACATAGTGCATGCAGCAATCAGAGAAATGAAGAAAGCCGTCTTTTTTTTGGAAGGTTTCACTCAGTCGTCGTGCTTCAGCTTCCTGATCTTTCCCTTGTGGCGGTCAATCTCACGCTGCAGACGTTCAATCTCCTTTTTGTGGTGATCAATTTCCTCCTGGTGGTGCTGCTTCAGTGCTGCCAGCTGCTCCTGCTCCTTACGCCTTATGTGCAGATGGAGAGATATCCGATGGGTTCAGTCAGACACGATACATCAGGTAATTTAAAACAAATAATACTCAAGAATGCATTTGAGTTGTGCAGAATAGAAGATTACTTACTTGAAGTACATCTCCTCCTCAGCAGCCTGCTTCTTTCCCATAGCTCCACCTGCCTCTCTGATGGACCCTCCGCCTCCACCACCTTTGCCTGCACCTTTACCCAGCTCACCTAACTGAGATGGGGCGGGGCAGCATTCCAAAGGAAAAAAATGTTTAAGTTAAACGTTAAAGCTCAGGACTATGGGCATTTGTTCTGTGAATATTTCTCTATAAGACAGGTGCTTCAAATGATACATTTTCTATTTTTATTTTTTAGGTTTAGCTATTAGAAACTGTTAATGTAACATGACGGTAGAGTTGGACCTTGTGAAAAGCAGCATGCGTTGAAGGTCAAGATTCATTTTATTTCACAAAGGAGAGGAAAGGGCTTCATTGTTTACCAAGTGAAAATGGAGGTATTTGGAACACACCAGAAACTGTTTGTGCCAAAAACAATGCAACTGAGGGCTCAGAGGACAAAGCAATTCACAGAACTGAATTCTTCTGTGAATAAAGTGGTGTGACAGGTGACAAATTAGGCAACTCTTCAAATGATCAAAATTAATCCTGACATTGTTTTTAATCTGCGCCACTGAGCAGGGCTCTTCAACTGAATGACTACAAGCTTCATCTGACCTATAAGCACATCTCCAATATTTAATACTACACAATCCATGTCATAGAGACTTTTAGCTAGCCAAAATTATTAGGCTAAAGGACATGAAATGATTCACACACAACAGTATAACGGTTCAAAACCGGTATTTAATTAGGTGGTGTGGTTACCGGACGTACATTACCTGGTCGGATGACATTCTCAGCTGTGAAGTGACAAAACTTCTGATGTTAGGCCTCAGAAACCTCGCCATTTTCGCTTCTTACGTGAAAAAACAACACTGACAGTGACAGTTGAGCTTGTCCTTGTCTGGCCACAAAAATACACCACAGGACGGCGCCATTATGAGCGAATGACGGGGGGCGGCGACACGAGATTTACGACGGTTTAATGAGAAGAGACAGTAAAATTACAATTCATGTACAGATATGCTATTTACAATACGCTGCCTAATTCATGTTAAATACAATGAATGAAACACAGCGTAGGGAAAAATATAACGTCCTACTTTCGTAATGGTATGGTCTCAAAATTGCACAGCGATACGTTTTTTACGTAGCTCTTGACCTCACGTTGATATTTATTAATGTACATTTTTAGATCCAAGTACCATATATGCACATTATTACTGTTGTTGTTGTTATAAAGCGACTGTTTTGTATTTTCTTTAAGTAATTCAAACTTTATTGTAAAACTGCCGAAGAAGTGTTGAAATTATTTTAGTACTTTTATAATTTATTTATCACTACTCAAATGCTAAATAACTGTCATGGAGAAGTGTGAATCTATGTTTAATATTTTTCTGTTCATTTTTGCATTGATGGAAATATACATATATTTTCCAATCTTATGGGTATGTGTTACAATTAAACTACTAAAAACAAAACTACAGCGACTTAATAAAACGTAATTTCGGTTTATGAAGTAAATGAGTTGTAAAGCAACACAAAATGCATATTCCTCAACAGTATGAGTGAGGCATTATTCAAAAAACATGTCAGTAGTTACTAAATTACTGGCATAATTAAAGTAAAGCTTCTTATAACACACTATTAAATCAATGTATCCCTGCTGTCATGAACTGTCTTCAAAAAGAAATAAAATCTCCTTTAAAATAAGTTACTGTTTAATAGTAAAACAAGCAACCAGAATGTGATAAATGCTTTGAAGGATTTTATTCAACGCTGCAAAGAAAGCATACAGTCCCCTCTTTGAACAAACCAAACTCTGGCTCATGTAGTGAAAGGAACCTTGCAGATCCCCTCCCCTCCAGGTCCCCTATAAATACTTTGCTTGCCAGGCAACACTGGCCCAAAACCAAGAGAAGAAACTAAGAAACATCGTGTCAACTTAAAATTTCAAACCACATTCAACATTTTTCACAATTCACTTCATACATCATTACTCTAATCACCAAAGTTACATATATACAGGTATGGTTGGACCCTTGATGGCAAGCAAGTGCTTCAGAAAAAGTAAAACAACATTCCCCAATTATATCCAGAAAATAAAAATCACAAGTCTAATCTATTTTCAAATGAAACTTTCTGCACTGCCCTATCCACGACGTGTCCATCAAAAAGAGATAATTAGAGGCACTCACGTTTTGTCACTGTGACAAAGCATCTGCAGAGGTGCTCTAACATAAATTTGATTTTGAGTGGATGACTAGAAGAAGGAATACTCTCTTGAAATTGACTGGAAATAGTGGCAAAGGAACAACAGTTGCACTTGAGAGACAAATCTTAATCTGGCCTGTGTATCTGTAAAAAGCACTGTCACAAGTATGTATGGAGTTTTTTTAACCCATAAAATTCATAACATGCTGCAGGATTAATCATAAAGTATGCATTAAAAATGATTCTTAAACATTTAATAGTAGGATGTCTTGTCTGCATCACAACAGTAACGTCTACAGTCTAGAAAGTTTTTGTAGGTTATCGTCATTCCTTTCATTTATAAAAAAAAATAAAATTATAATTAAATTGTGCAAAAATAAAAGAATTTCTAAAATAAAACTATCAGGTCCATCTGTGAAATCTGACGATAGCTTTTTTTAAACACACATTGTCCAGATGTATTGCTCACAGCAAGTGCATGACAGGTGAGAAAGAGACAGTACAGGCTTACAATTTTTAGGCTGCCCAGTGCTGATATGTTTTGGTTTTGTTTAAAATAAAGTTTCAAAGGGAGCAAAATGGAAAGAATGGCAAGTGAAGAAAAGGCTCAAATTAGATAAAACTAGATGGGAGGAGGGGGGCAGACATGGAGAAAAAAAGCAGGGTGCATCACAGGGCCAGGAGCGGTTTGCGGAGGCCCTTGGGAGGAGGCAGCGATCGCCGCCCCCCCTTGCAGCCCCGTCAGTCTTGCTTGACGCTGCCCAACGCTCTGAGACGCTCGAGCAGAGGAGGGTGGGAATAGTGCCACATGGAGAACAACCAGTCAGCCACGGGGAAGCCCAGGTTGTCCTTATTGAGTTTGATGAGGGCAGAGTAGAGCTCTGAGGCTTTGCCCATTGCACGTGCAAAGGCATCTGCCTGGAACTCAAACCTGCGACTCAGGACTGTCAGACAGAAGGACAGGAGCTGCAAAGGAAGGGGAAATATTTAAACAACTCAAAACAATGGAATTTTATGATTGCGCGTTTATGAAATGTCATATTCACCTCATTGTAAGGAGAAAAGATGAACTGGAAGATAATCATCAAGCCGATTAATGTGGGTTGGCTGTCAGTGAAGCCAAAAGCTACAAACAGCTCCTTACGTCCAATCAGAACCGCAAATAGGGAGAAACACAGGAAGGAATTCATCTGCAGAGACAAACATCAGCAGGTACTGCATATCAACTCATCATCTGAATAGCTGTGTTATCATATATAATGAGAGTCATTGATTTGGTGTAGAATTAATACAAAAGAAAACATCTACGCAGGAAGACTATCTTTTAAAAAAAAAAAAAAAATCATCACCTGACTGATGACAATATTCTTGACAGTGTGTCCAAGCTTCCAGTGACCAAGCTCATGGCCCAAAACTGCAAGAATCTCTGGGTTGTTGCATCCTTGTTTCTTGTTCTGTTAAAGCATTTAAGAGAACAATGCTGCTCAATTATACAGAAAGACAATTCAAAATCAATCATCTAAAACCAGTGTCAACATTATTAACTTAATCCTTCTCAGTTCCTTCCTGGTCCCCGAGGCACTCTTAAAAGAAATGATGCTTGACAACTGAAAATCTCTTTCAGCCTCTTGGATTGGCCTCTAAGGTAAACATTAAAATGCTCTCAAGTAAAGTGGAAGTTTCCAAAGAGTGTTAGCATGTTGGTGAAATTGTGTGCTCTCTTCTCAAACCACCAAGTACTATCAATATAATCTCTAGAACTCAAAGTGTGTTTCTTATAGCTACAATTGTTGAAACCATTTTGGTGCCTATTAAGAGCTCTGGTTTCTACAGGTGCAATAAGAACTTTTCTAAATCAACAGCTTTCCAACCTTGGGCTTAGCCTTTGACTCGCTGGATGTTTCTTCACTCTCTGGCTGTTCGGGCTGTGGATCTCCAGCCTTATTGAGAGGTGAGTAGTCCTCCAACAGAGTGTCAAACAGGACGATGCGTTTGTTCTTGAAGAACCCATAGAAGTACGCATTGCTGTGTGACGAACGCTTGGAACCTTGAAACAGGGAAAACATTCAAGGCAAAGAGTGGTTTATCTGCAACCAACTTGCTCAACATACCTTCAAGCTTCTAATATTCATAGTGTCAAAAGGACGAGAACAAGAGCACAAAACACTGAATGAATTGATGTGGATGTGGCTCCACATGCAGCACTCACCTTCAACTACATAAACTTTGGTGAGGGGAAAGCTTATACTCTTGGCCATTGTCTCAATTTCCGTCTTTAACTCTCCTTCTGGCAATGGAGTGAACTTGTCAAACAGGGGAGCAATGTAGTCAGCATAGATGGTTACGAGTACCTTAGAACACAGGAGAGAAGTTGCATTATAATCGATATTTTGTTGAAGGGCACGATCTGCTATAACTTGAGCATACTATGCGTTTATTTTGAGCTAATCCTGAACTGCCAAACCAGCTACATTTTCCCCCATTTGTTAAAGACATTTTACCAAAGTTGCACAGGTTGAGGTGAATGCAGCACTAACCAGAGAAACTGCTAGTGTAAAAAGCCACGCGTAGATGAAGAAGTAGTCTCCACCAATCTTTATGATGTACAGGAGCAGCGAGGTCACAGGAAGCAGGATACACTGGGTCACAACAAACTTCTTCACAGCATCTTTGAGGAAGAACCCTAACGTCTGAGAGGAAGGCCAGACAAAAAAAGAAGTGGTGGGATCTGTCAGGATATGAAACTAACAATGATCTAGGTTTTACACCTGAGATGTTTTAAGCATTAAAAATTCACACTAGACATCTGATGTGGCTGTAAAAGATTTCTGTAATAACAGAGAAAGCTGCTGTGGTACCTGAATTTATATCAGTTTAAATAGGCCCTAAAGTCTTTCTAATTCTGAAAGAAGTCCATGAAATATTTTCTCTGTGCTGCCCATCTGCATTCTTAGTAAAATTCAAATAGTGACTTGACAAAACATGAGTAAACTTCCATTTGCAGTTTTGGAGCCTGCATGACACGTCCCATTAACTGATTGCAATTCATTGTAACCACCATGAAATCTAGCAGATTATTGCTAATGTTCTTCCAGAGGACGGAAACTGCAAAACACCCTAACAGCCACATTTCTATTCTGAGTGCTGTTCAGCCATTGTACCTGCTGATTAAAGCCGTGCTTCTCCTCAATGACAAATGTGTTGTACAAACTCCAGGGAAGTCCAGTGAAGGCACTGAACAGCGTTGCAAGCGTCAGAAACACAAGGGACTGGGTGATCTCATAGTCTGGACTGAATCCAAAGCGAGCTGTCACAGAACCAGCAACACCCCACAGAAATGGGATTCCACCGAGCAACAGGATCAACTAAAAGGTTTCAAACACAAGATGTAACTGTGGAGCACAGACACCAAGAACACCATAGACTGTGTTTAACTGAATATATGTGGTAGCAAACATTTGAAGTAGCATGTTATGCAATTTTAATTTACTAGTTGTCTTACCGTCCCTTCAGTCTCAGAATAGAGTCCAGACCAAAAACTGAAGTTGCTTTTATCCAGCTGATAAAGACGTGACTTCTCAAATGTTTCAGAGTCCATGATCTTTCCTAGCTCCT
This sequence comes from Amphiprion ocellaris, assembly GCF_022539595.1. Taxonomy (NCBI): domain Eukaryota; kingdom Metazoa; phylum Chordata; class Actinopteri; family Pomacentridae; genus Amphiprion; species Amphiprion ocellaris. Next base: position 13,010,189 of record NC_072785.1, read on the forward strand.
GTGGTACATGTGTTGTTGATCTATATATCCTCCGCTGCAATGTGGAAAGAGATGAGCACAGTGTGTTAAAAGCCAATTTATTACCGATCATGACAGTGCTGCAACAATGAATCAATCAGATGGCTAACCCAAGATACATATTTCAAATATATTAGAGATTCTATAATTCAAAGATTGTCAAGATGATAAAACTTGGACTTACAGCTTTGGAAATAGTTATCAGACCACTGTGACCCTGTTTTCTGCATATACCTTTCCAGTTGATGGTGGAGCCATTCTGCCATTTTCCTCTTAAGGTTGTAATGGACATCTGTTTTGCTGATTCTAAACTGGTTAGTATTAACTCTCGCATTAAATCCCTTCTCGGTACACACTTGGATAGATGGCTGTCTTATCATCACCTCACAATGCTCTTACTTTTAAGCATTGTTGAGTAATTTAGTTTGAATTAGCTGTTGAATTAACTGATGAACAATATACCAGAATTAAAAAAAAAATAAAGTTTCCACAGATCTAGTACAAGTTTTTGAAATGCTTAGACTCTCAATATATTATTTTTTTAATCATCAGTTACTGCATTGATCATATTATTAGACCTTTTTCATTACTTTTAGAAAATACTGTAGTTATTTATCCACAAAGGTAAAACAGCAGGTAGTCTCCAAAACTGTCAAAGCTTCTGACTTTTAATTAAGGCTCAGCAAAAAAGTCCAAAGATGTCATCTCACTTTACTAAACTTGGTATAAAAAAAGTCCATTGTACAACTGAGATAAAAAGTGTTTCCTATTTCCCATATAAAGACATGTGGAAGGTTTGACAATAACCATTTTTTGCATTTGAAAATACATGCATGCATGTGTATTTTAAAGATTAATATACACAAGGTTGTGCAGGGTCATAGTGACACAGAACAGCTGCTATGCTTTAATACTAAAAGATAATTTCAAAATCTTTATTTCCGGTTAATTAACTCTGTTAAATAAACTGTTATTTGCAAGATCCGCCGATTCCATATTTCATTTAACGCAGACTTCATTAAAAACACAGCTCATATGGGTCGATACGTATACAATCCACAAGTTATAAGTTACACATCGTTTGCAGCTTTTATTGATACATTTTAGTGCCTCTTCTAAAGCAATGAATTTTTATGTTAAATGATTAACTCACCTGTCTGTAAGAAAGATATGCCTCCCAAAGATATACTGTCCACGAGAACCCCAAAACAGCATAAAATATCTGCTTCTCCACGGGGAGGTCAAATATAGTTTCGACCATGTCTGCTCTGTTTTTGTCTCTGTTGTTGCAGCAGGCTAACTAGCTCGGCAGGCTAACGGCAGCCTGACTGGTAGTTTCAGGCTAGCGGCTAATTAGCTTCCGCTCTTCACACAAACAGGACACTTTAATCTTGAATTATGTTGAAACTGTTACCGCGTCAAATCCACAGATACTGACTCAAAATGAAACATCTGCATCCAGTTTCCATTCCTAAGTTATGGCTTTCACTGCTAGTACCATTCCATTCCTGCGAGAAACGAGCCTGTCGGTGAAGCGCGTCAGCGAATTCGGCATCCGACTGAAACGTCGACTGTAACTTCTGTTCCGGGGTTGCACATTTTAATTTTAACGAGCTCTATGAAGTTAAATAACAAATATAAAACAATTGATCTTAGCTGAATCGAAAAATGGTCGACAGTTTTGCTTTTTAAAATAAAACTTCGTCTGCAGAGCGACTAAACAACCGTGGCTGGTGTTTTAATGGGAACCGTGGTAAGTTTTTACTTGTTTAATTCCTTGTATTTTATTATTCAGCTAACATTCCATTTTAAGTGTATTTGATTACAACCAACAAGTAACCAATGCAAAAAGCAGCTCTTAAATACAAAAAAAAACTTAAACCCATAACTCATAGTTAACTTATACAACCAGTTTATTGACAATATCTGAACATTTAAAAAACATTTCCCTGAGTGTGGCTTAATGTAAGTATATTTAATAAATGTAGACATGTATTTAACCTCAGGGTTCATTATTTTGCATTTCATCAGGAGAAATATTGGAGATGACGCACTCTGCATGAGTAGGTGGATCTAGCAAAGATGAGCTTTTGGACTTGGATCAGCTGATTCCCATGCTCCAGTATTACCTGGCACCTGATCTGATGAGTGTGGACTATGCACTGTGTAAACACAAAATCAGATTGACTTTATATACTGATAAAACTACTGAGACTACATCCTGACAGACCCTCCTCCATTTTAAGTCTTTTATTCACTAAGTATTGAGACTTATTGACAAGTTTTCCTATATTGTCAAATAAAGTTACAATCAAATAAATTGTTGCAAACTTTTGTACAGTCATCCCTTGGCTTTTTGAATTCTTGGGGCTTTGGGCCACCTTGCCTGGTTGATAATCCAGAGTACATATTTAAAAGATTTGCAGCGTGCCAAGTACACGTTTGAACTAGGAGTAGTAATGTGAGATCAGAAGCTTTCCAAGAAATTGGTACATTGCAGAAATTCAGATGAATAATAGATACAAACTTATAAATACTTTGGTAATTACAGGTTTTGTTAACGATAATAACCCTCTTGCTAAATAGCATATTACAGGCAGTGGACACAACGTATAATATTTGAAGGTAATATGTTAGGTGTAGTTTCAATTTAGCAAACAGCCCCAAAGATGTAATTGTTACTTAAACTTGCTATTAAAATAGTCAATTTCACAATTAATAAAGGCTCTGTATTCATTTCCACATTAATTTTATTAGAAAGTGTTACATACATGTCTGCCAACATCTGTCGACTGCATCCCAACACTTATTTAATATAAACTGAGGTGAAAAATTAACCAAACAAATTCATTGAGAACTTTGTAAGGAAGTATTTTTAGTCACGTTTTCACAAAAGTGAAAAGGCCTTGCAATACGCTACTGACCATTTCTAACAATCTGAAAAGCTGTACATTTATCTTGGAGAACTACAGTATATACACTTGTCATCAGGAATTAACATAATAGGCGTCGTCTCAATGCTTTCATAACAAATGTCTATAAAACAATCAAACAGGATCTGATGTCCACTGTTGAAGCTCATTTTTATCTTATGCTAATTTCTACAACTCTTCAGTTTGGCAACTTAAAAACAAATAGCAAAAAAACATAACACCTTCATTGCAGGGAGAAATAAAAATACTGATACATAGCTTGTGAAAATACATAGTAATTTGCCATAGCCATGTTAAAAAGGTGCTCAGTTAAACTAGCTTCCAAGAAGCAGTTTGCTGTTGTTGGTGTCTGATGGGAAGAGGTCAGGCAGGGTGGTGGTGGACACTGGTCTCCCCAGAACCACCACAGGTCTGAGGTACTGAAGCTGCTTAATGGCCAGGTCCCCACACCCAGCCAGCGCTTTGTCCAGGATGGACTTCAAGTTTTGGACTGACGTGAAGTCCCCAGTCATAGCGTGGGGCTTCAGCAATGGGGAATGAGTGCGTCTGCTGCGAGTGTGTGAGATTCCCAGCTGGTTGTTCTCCTTGACGGAACAACTGCGCCTGAAAGCATCTCGCCGTTTCCCTGGTGCCATGCTTTTGTCTTTTGGGGATGTGTCTTGTATGAATTTCAGGAATGAGGACTCAAAGCCCATAGGCTTATAGGCAGCAATGTCAAAAGGGTGTGAAGAAGGGCTACCAGGTTGGGCGTCTTTTACATTGGAAGGCTGTTCAGACAGTTCATTTTTCCGTTTCAGTGGCTGGCGGACTGGAGGAGTGGGACACGGAGCCGACCCGTTTACCATTTTACCACCATCTTTGATGCTTGATGTGTCTTGGAAGCCCTCTTCAGTAGTAAAGCGCAGCGAACATGGTGGTGAGAGGTCAACAGTGACTGGGCGGAGAAGAGGTTTGATTTTATCCAAGCTTAATCTCTCCTCCTGTTTCTGACTGTTGTGTGTTCCTGCAGCTGAGTCTTCAGCATGCCCACCTGTGCTCGGCTCACCATAAAGCACCTCATCTGCCCCAAACAGGACCCCATTTCTCTCCACAGGTGGCAGCTCCTCCTCTTCCTCCTCTGGGAATCCCAGTGGATCATGATTATCCTCATCCTGTGTTTCGGTCTTGATAGAGTGTAAGCTCATGGGTGCAGGCTGCCCCCCTGTGTGTTCTGTCTCTGCCTGGTACTCCATTTTACGAACCCCATTAGGGGTACACGCCCCTGTAACAGTTGGCCTTGCCGACTTCCTCTGAATCAGCTCCTCAAGCTGCTCAGCATTAAAAACAAGCTTATCTTCATTTTTAACGAGATCCTCTCTACGCATGCGATGAACCCTCAAGTAGTGCCGGTTCAAACTGTGCATGTAAGTGACGACAGAATCACAGTCCTGAACCATGCATGGATAGGCCACACGCAGGCAGCGGTCTTGGCACATTTGTAGTGCTTCTTCATGAGATCTAAAGACGAAACGATTAAAAGAGTTTCTTTTCTCTTTCTTTTTTTCTCCAGACACTTTCTTCTGCTCAAGACCCTCATTACCCATTTCTTCTGATTGGGCCATCGTTTCAGGCTTTGGACTCAATCTCTCAGCCTGTGTGGCGGGTGAACCAGGTTCTTCTTTCAGAGGGCTTTGTGGTGTAACAATGAGCTTTTTTTGGCATCCAGTAACTGACTTTTTGTGAGTGCTTTGTAGACGTACCACCAGTGAATCATAGTACTCACAGTGACGATAAAGTGTATGTTTTTTAAGTGCATCATCGTGGCTGAACACTCTTGTGCAGCCATCGTATTTGCACCTTATCAGCTCAGGTGGTTGCGAGTGGCAATCACGCGTGTGACGCACTAGGCTGCTTTTAAGGTGATAGGAGGCGCTACAGTTTGCAAAGTGACATTTGTATTGGGGCTGAGGTTCATCTGAGCTTGGTGGAGGCCTTTTCTTGGCGGGCTCTTTCCTGACTTCTGGACTGTGAGGCACATCAAAATCCTTTTCCAACAAGAGCTGAGAGCGGTTGTAATGATGTACTAACTGCAGGTGGCGCACAAGGCCTCCCTGAGTGGAAAAAGCTGCATCACAGTTTTTTGCCACACAATGAAAGGGTTTACTGAACTTATCCAGTATGTAGCACAGATTACTTTTGGCTACCAAGCGTCTTGTCGTTCTGACCTGCTGTGTAGTCTTATCCTCGCTCTCCTCCTTCTGTTCGCTGTCTTCCTCTCTACTCTCTGCTTCATCCTCTCCTTCCTCTTCAGATTGGGAATGATTGTGAAAGTTTTGTCCATTTTCACTTAGTGTTGTTGAGTTTTTTGCCTCATGTTGGTGCTGCAACTTTGGCACCTCTTTCTTCTTCACATTTAGACCATGGTTCATCATGGCCTGAGAGGTTTGCTTTGTTTGAGATGTGAGCTCTTGGCTTCCCTCGTACCGCACAGATGCACAGCTTATTTTGTCGACTAAAGACTCACTCAGGTTATGGATCTGAATATAGTGAGACCTCAACACATGTTTCTGTCTGTGACTCTTGGAACAAAGGTGACACACATAAGGCTTAAAAGCGGTGGTTTTCAAAGAAGTCAACCTTCTGGCTTGCTCAATGGTACGGCCATGTTTGGTGTTATAGTGGCGCAGTAAACTGTAACTTTGGGCAGTCCTAAAGCCACAACCCTTCATCTCACAGATATATGGCTTAGCAGTGGCTAATGATTCAACACTGCATTCTTCGTTTGTTGTTGATGCTTGTTCACTTTGGATTTTTACCTTTTCCTCTGGCAGATGTGGTCTCTTCTGAAGTAATACAACAGGAGGCTTTGCCATAATTGCCTGATGAAGTGACATTTGTGATGCAGTCGAGTCTGGGTTAGACTGAGGGAGCTCACTTGGCAAACTGTGAGGTGATGAAGAATTTAGGTCCAGTTTACTCAGCCCAATAAGAATTTCTTTAAGAGCATCATTTTTTGTCTGAAGGCCTAAAGGGCTTGTTTCATTGCTTTGGGGTGGAGTGGACGTCTTTCTTTCTTTGCCAGCTTCCACGGGTTGAAATGGAGTTGAGAGCTCATTTTTTCCCTTTTCTTCATTGTCTGGCTCAGTTTCAATCTTTATCCCTTTGGACTTGGAGCCCTGCTCTTTGTCATGTTTGTGTTCTTTGTTCTCCAGTTTAATATGTTCTGGGTGAGCACATTTCAGATGTCTCTGGACATCTCTGGCTCTGGAAAAAGTCATTCCACACTTCTCAAAACCACAAGTGAACTTACTTCCATCAAAACACACAGCCACCAAGGTCATTGTTGCTTTGGGCTCCTTGCAATCTGACTCTTGCAAAGAGGAGGCACAGCTAACTGATGAAGAGTTTAGGATATCTCCATTTACATTGTCTTCTGAATCAATCGACTTATTAAGGCGGGCTGTTGCTTCGGTAACAGTCTTAAAAAGTTTCCGCTTTGCCTTCCTCTGAGCCTCAAAGTCATCTTCAGAGAAAGTTATGTTGTGTGTGGATAAATGTTTAATAAACTCCTTTTTGGATAAGTAGTATTTCTGACATTCACTGCTGGAACAGGTAAATGCTGCGTCTCTGAAATGCTGTGCTTCATGGTGATATATCTGACCTAAGTCAGAGTAGGTGATGTAGCAGCCTTTGAGCTCACACTGGTAGTTGAGCTGATAACCGTGGGTCTGCTTGTGTGTGACAAGTTCGTTGGAAGAGCTAAACTGCGCACCACAACCTATAACCACACAAGTGTATGGCCGATCACCATAGTGAACTCTTCTATGTTTGCGGTGATGGTAAGCTGAGACAAAATGACGTCTACAGAAGACACATTTCTCCCGTTTGTCTCGCATCTGATGAAAATATTTCACATTCTCATCACCTTTATGCTCTGACTTTAAGTGGACATATAAGTACTTGGAATGTTTAAAAATCCGAGTACATCCAGTTCCTGGACACGGATACTCATCCCGGTTTTGAAGTTTGAAGTGCTGGTCAATGTAATCAAATGTTACATGCTCGTCATCATCCACACGCTTCTCTTTGACTGTTTTGGCTTGTTGCACGATGTGATGCAACACATCTGGATCATGCGTGGATTTGTAATACAGCATTAAGGAAGGGTCGATGGTGATCTCACCGGGTTCAATATCATCATCCTCATCTATTGGTTTCGGCACATCCTCTGTTTTAACATTTTTGTCAAGATGTGTTTCACTGTGAATGTGATTTTTCAGGTGAGGAACGAGTTCCTTTCTGCTCTCAAACTTTTCCAGGCAAACAGGGCAGGGGTGGCTGTTGTCCTCTGCATGTCTTTTGGAGTGGTGCATGATTTGGGTGTCAGTGACTGACCTCTTACAAATCTGACAGCAAAACTTTAGCTTCTTTGTGTCGGATTCTCCCTTGATTTCTGTTTGGTTAGTATACGGCTTTTGATCCTGTTGTTCATCATCATCAAGACCTCCATTTATCCTACTTTGGTGCTCAGATTCTACTTTCAATGTGATTCCCAGTAGGTCATGATGTTTAAAGTTCTCTTGTTTGTCTAATGCCTCTTCCTCTTCTCCGTCGGACTCGGGTTCCAGGCCTAGAAGGGAGGTGCAGTGATACTTAAGAGTTTTCCAGTCCCAGAATTCAGGGTCAAAAGGCCAGTGTGCTTTCAGTGCTAGTAGCAACTCACAACGCAGCGAGTTGGGAATAACTTCACTTTCCTGGTCATATTTTTGGTCAGGGCGTTGGTAGAGCTCTTCAAGACGGCTGTAGGCTTCTTGGATTGGGCCAAGCAGGAACTCTGTGAGCTGGCAGGCACGCAACACTTCAAGGTCATCTGGAAGAAGGCAGGACACTGTCTTACAGACAGAGATCCTTGTTTCTGAGTCATCTTGCTTTGGAAGTTGAAGGGCTTTGACACAAAGTTCTACTGAGGCAGGTATCCCCAGTTCCTCTGCCTGAAAAGACAGTGACATATTACCATTAACTAATGCTGGAAAAGGCAAAACTGACCCCACATACAATTGCCATTTTAAGTGTTTATCATGATAAGATGCTGATGAGACACTTTCCTCTGCCACATATGTGCAAATGAGGGCTCATCCTCCTCCAGTCTAGAAGGAGGAGGTAATGCACTTAAAGCCGTTTGTGCCAAAAATACCAGATGATGAATAGTTTCTGCACTTTTACAGAATGGCTGTTACCACTCACCTCAGTCTGAATCACACGGACCAGGTAAAGCAAATGGTGGACTGTTTTGGCAATGGCTCCTAGCTGAAGGCATCGTTCCAGAAGAGAGGCCAATGAGGGGTCAAGTCTCCTCTGAAGCTTACTCCACAACAGAGTCAACTCCCTTTTAATGAAAACAGACAAGAGCATTTACACACACTTAAATCTCTAAACACCACAGCAATAACATTAAAAACAAGAAAACAAACATACTTGATCAAACATCTATGATTTAAACATCTAGTTTCAAAATCACAATGTATGTAAGTGCAGTTTAACATCCAGTCCAACCAAAACACAGACTACTCACCAGGAGCAGTAAAGACTCTGTTGCTGTAGCTGCTGTGTCAGGAAAGTTGTGCACAGAATAAAAGCTGTGTTCTCCTCACCCTCCGTTTCCAAATTACATGTGATCTCCAGTACATCTTTACAGTCCAGTCTGGATATCTGCCAGAAAATAAATAAAATGCTTACAGCTTAGAAACAACAGAAAACTCATAACTAGTCACTTCTCAACTTAGAATTGGGATACCACACATGGAATAACATTTCTGTCCTTTGTTGAGATATGAACCTGTTTCACTTCATGGACCGTTGCTCTAGAGGAACATTAGAGTTGAAAGTTCTGTCATCAACATGGACCCAAGAAAGATCAGCAAGCCAGCACTGTACAACACATATTTTGCTACTGTGATGTCTACATTTTGATTTTAACAAAGAACCTTATATCATACATCATACACTACCACAAGGATAGGGTAATAAAATACAGCACAGCAGATACAGGGAAATCCCAACAGTTTGCCCTTATTTTGCATTTCTAAGATGAAAACCTATGAGGAATTAAGAAAACATTCTTGGTTCAGTGTGCTATTGTTTTTGGAAGAACTTTATGACTCTTAAGACGTCAGTGGAAGGATTAATTCAACAGCTCTGACAAGTTTTCAACTAAGCATACCAAGAAAATGTCAGAAAATAGGGACAGACAGCACTAAAGAGCAGAACCAAACAACAAGAAGACATGTCAATGAATAAAATGAATGTGTGAGAATAAGACTAAGCAATATATCAAATAAAATTTAACTAATTCCACTTTTTTTGTTCTTGTGCAGGACAGCATTTAAGAGAATTTTCTTAACAAAAAAAAAAAAAAAAAAGCAAACCGTTCCTCAGCTTTAAAATTATCATTGCAATTAGTTTTCTATTGCCACGGCCCACCCTTCTATTCACATTTTCATTTTTCCTTCAACACATCATGCAAATCATGCATACAATTACACAAAAATAGTTACCGCTGCACAGCTAATCAGGTTTTACCTTTAAAATCTTGTAAGAGGATAACAGTCTAACTAGTGGTGCTTTTCTTTTGTTGCTGTCACTCATGAAGTCTTATTAAGTGGGACAAGGCACATAGTTTGAACAAAACTATTTTGAAGCTATTTTGTGGTTGGCTCTTGTGGACACTGTTCTACTTGACAATGCACTCAAGCCTCACAAGTAGTTGTGTGATTGTGGTACAAAAAGAAAAAGAAATTCTGCATGAATTACTGACACATTCTCGTTATGATCAAAACAGAGGGACTTGCACACTCAGATTTACTGAAAAACCAAACAGCACCTAAAACAAGCTCTATACAGTGTGTTATCATAAAATGGTTTGCTTGAAAGAAAAAAAATGTAATTCTGGACAATAAATAATTACTATGCAAGAGGACTTCTGTATTAATGTATGCTGCATTCATATTCTATTCAAAAATGTAAAATATTGCTTAATATGCAGTACATATTCATCGGAAAACTGAAAATAGGCCACAAAATTTCCATCGTGCACAAGCTCAAGTCTTCAAACTGAATGTCTGAAAATTGAAAGCTTAATTTGCATGTGGATTTGGGGGCTCTATTTTTAGAAATGGTGCAGACAAACTTTATAAATAGGTACATTTTTTATTATTTATTATAAAAAGGTTTCACTGGCAAATATGTCCCCATTTTCATTTACCAGCTAACATGATTTATATGCTGCATGAAAGAACAAAAATGCTGTGTGTTTGAGACTGTGTGCGGCTGTGTGACTGAACACAAAGAATAGAGGGATGTTTATTTGACTTTGAAAGCTCTGAGAGACCTTGGCCTGCTGTGATCCCCTTAATTTAGCATCCATGATTATCAAGGTTATATCAGTCAGTGCCATGCTAATTTTAATACTTTATATTTACTTTTTTTAAGAAATTACATGTTGGTGTGGCAGAAATGAAAGTAGACCAAATGTACTAAAAGAGAATAATGACAGGTGCAAATGTGACATATCTCCATGCCAGTTCACAAAGACAAAGTGTTATAATACCTCCACTATGGCTTCTTCATTGGGCAGCAGGTAACAAAGCAGGGAGACGTATGTTTGACGAAACGTAGCCTGGTTAGAAATAAAGCTGCATTCAGTGCAGGCTTTGGCCAACACCACCGCCTTGGCAACTTCGCCCATCTTCTCCAAATGTTTCACCCGCATCTCCATGAAGCCCTCGCCCTCCAAGCTGATGTATGCATCAACTAAAGGGAAAATTCAAACAAAATCTGAGTAGTAAACCACTAATAAACCTGGAGTAAGCCTGTGGAGTCACCTCAAAATAAAAGATGTAAACTGAATAGTAAACTAGATCCTTACCTTCCTCTGTGTTGGTGGGTTGGCCAGTGAGGAGGGAAGTGAGGACCGGGTTGCTCCACGCTCCTCCTTCTCCTGTGATCTGAAGTAACGCTTGTAGGTCTGTGCTTCCATATTGTAACAAGGTATCATGGGCATTCTGCAATAAACACAGAAAGATTATCTGTAAATGCAATGTATGAAAATACCTGTTCCACACCTTGTTGAACTTGGTTTGAAATGACGCTCTGCCCCCCCAAAAGTTCTGGTACATTCAATTGTATTTTTTCTACACTGAAGCAGCAGCGATAAGTCTTCCACTACTGTCATGAGATAATGAGATTTACAAATGAACAACTCAAAAGGGCATTCATTCGTATTAGAACATAAGTGACTTCAAATTAATAATTTATCTATTCTAAACAAAACAAAGCATTTGTCATTAGAACGCAAATGTTCATATCTGAAAAGACTTGATGACAGCTCTGCACAAGCTGCCAGCTTATAATTACTTTTCCTTTCCTGACAACAACTCCGGCTGACAGGAATGAAACACTTTCTTATTTGAAATTACATCAAACAGTGTCATTCTTACAATACAACAAACTGTGGTTAATATGTTGCAGTGTCTTAGCTGGGCGCAATCTAACAGCAAAGACGCTTACTTTTTAAAACCTATATTAGGTTCTACATCTAACTGGAACTACAGTGTGGTAATAAGTTCCCATGACTCGTCATTGTATATCCCTTTTTTGCTCAGCTTGGACATACTGAATCAATTTAACACGGTGCACTGCCAAGTCTTCAGTGCACATTTGCCACAGAAAATGAAGTCTATAGTCCTGTGAAGAACCCCTTGAGACTGAAACACTCATTATCTGGGAATAAAATTGTTCAATGTGTGAACATTTTCAAGACCTTCAATCCTTTGAGATAAAAACTACTTCAAGCCAGATTTTTCACATACATTTTCTTCATATTCAAGTACACCTTTGACAACCATTGAGGATATACACATCATTGGTTTAACTTAACAAGGGGGAAACAAAAACTGCTGTAGCGTGTACACTAGTTGGAGGCTCCTATTCTCAAATTCCTCAATTAGAAGGCCTTCAACATCCACAGCACAAAGAGTCAATACCCTCAATTTTTTTCTCTCACAAACACACAACAGAATCTTATGCTAAAGAAATTTTTGACTTAAGTCATCCCACATTTATTGTTCTTCAGCAAACCATCTTTTAAAAGGTCATCTACCTGAACAGAGTGGTGGAACTGAACCCAGGCCTCATAAGGGATGTCATTCTCAGGCACTGACAGCAACAGTTCAAAACAGCTCCTAGAAGAAAGAAAAACAGGACGATGTTTTCATTAATCTGTGCTCAAACCCAGCAAAGAAGAGGCTGCACAAGTTAATCCAAGCTCCCCACATCATTTTTTTAAAGAAAACTGTAATATCATCTAATTTCAGTCATCATGAATCGTGATTGGGCTGATGTTAGGGAAAGCTTTCTGTTTTAGTTTCACATCTTCACACATTAAGCATTTCAAAAGGCTTGTCATAAAATAAAATAAAACCCCGGTGAAGTGTTTTTGAGGTAGGCTCTGTCACACATAATTTTTTCATCTGCCAGCAGTTAAATTTAACTTTCAAATAAGACTTATCCTTCAGCTGAAAACACTGAAACAACTCCTTTCCTTCACCTACGATCAAATCAAAACTGATTGGAGGTGTAGTGTGTGGGCTCAGCAATTAAAAGAAAGGGACATTATGAATTTCTGATCGACGTAATTCAAGTCATGTCAGTATGCAAGTAAATTTCTTCAAACAGGTTGTCCTATGTAGCATGAGCCCTTTAAAGAACCTGCAAGTGCATCGTGAATCACATCTAATCCCAAATAACAACCACTCAGTGTCAGACAATTTGTGTTTGTGGCCTTGATATGGATTCATTTATGGCAGAGTTCTGAGTTCGAATAATTGCTACTGATAAAAACATTAAAGGTATAGCTTCAAGAGACAGCAAGCACAAGAAAGAGTCAGATTGTTTTTTCATACTCTTTATAATATGCAACATACAAGAGATGTGCTTACTTTGATTTTCTATGTAAGCAAACAAATGCCTCTATTGAATTTATTAAATTAGTTCTACTCAAGAGTCGTATGTTTTCTATTTACATTTAGGTGCAAATGTCTACTATGTCGTTCAAGTAGAGGACAGAGTCTTTAGCACAAGTGTTTTAAAAACATGCTGCCATGTAGAGTTGAAAGTGAAATAAGAAAGTGATATAAATGACATACAATGTCAAACTAGTGTAGCTGCCTTTTAGACAGCATTCAGTCATTTTCAGACTAAACTAAACAAAACAGAAAATGACCATTAAAAGCATCTTTTAATTCATAAAGCAATATGGCACCGTTAAGGGTACATCACCTCACAGCCAGACAACATTTTGTTTTCTTAAGATATAAGACAGGAGAACAGACAAACTTGAGCATGACAATATTTGTTGAACCAGTCTGCAAACTACATGTGCCACACGCTGTCTGTCAAACACCCCCTAAGTCTTTCAACAAGATGTCAAAGATTAAAAAATTAAGCACAACTTTCCAGCTGCATGACATATTTTAGCCTCAAAGATACTAAATTAGTGGAAAGTCTAAGCAATGACTCACATTTCCAGAATACTCACCATGCATTTCAAATTTAAAACTCAACTGTGAAGACAAATGAAGACTATGCTAGATTTGCCTTTGCCCAGTCAGACGCAGGAAAGGTGCATAATGATATCTGAGTGATGATACAACTGTCAATCATGTGCTGTATAGCAGGGCTGCATAATCACCTGTCATTAACCGCTATACTGGTTCATTTCATCAGACAATGTAGCGTTCATAAGATACACATATCTGCAGCAAAAGCTTAGCTCTCATGAAGACACTTCTCCCTCCCTCCTTCTCTTTATCTCTGATTACACACACACAAAAAAATGCTGCACATAAGCTAAGACAGTCTAAGTAATAAATTAAAAGCAGAATTGAAACTGAAATTAAAACGGAGTTGGGCAGAAATAAGCCTAACAAGTAAAGACAGATTGGAGAAAAGAGCCGAGGTCAAATGTGCCACACCGACCCAGGAGACACACACAAACAGAGCTAGAATCTAGCAGTAGCAGCAGCATATGGAGAATGGAGATATAGGGTTGTGTTACATTGCACAGCACTCTTGTCAGGATTGGCAGATGGAGAGGGGTGTGTTATGTAGTTACTTGTGCTGATTAATGGTAATTATAACCAACTGGAAAATATACAAAAAACAATCAGTGTTGGCGTCTTCATCTGTCAATAAAGGATCTGATTGCCAATCTGCACAAGTCTGCTGATAAAGAATGAATTAGGATTTTATTGGACAAAATGCTAACATCAAGCTTGTGTTAGCAGGCTATTAAGGACAGAAATAATTGACAATGACCTTACTGTTACCTAAAGTTCATGTAGTGATCAGTAAGAAGTCCTCAACACAAACTGCTAAATGTGCAGGCATATGGAACCACTTGACACAAAGATTAAGTGCGTGAATGAACAAAAGGAACCCAAGCCAGGATTTCAGCTGTCTAGCCTACATATGGGGCCTTCCTTGATCTCATCTGATCTCAGTTTCATTTACTCCATTTATCATCCACTGATATTTCAGTCATCCTATGGTTTGAAAAGCATATGTGCACTTCTTCTGTGACCTGGCAGTTTGTTTTTATTTAGTTAGGTTCTATAATATCTATGTGTTTGTTTTTGCGTTTCAACAAGCATATTTATAGTTTTAAAAATATACATAACAAATGCCTTTCGTTTCTTCGAGAGGCACTCATTTCAATGGGGGGAGAGAATGTGCTGTATTTCAAAATGTAGACTTTCACTGAAGTATTTTTTGATACTCACAAAGCTAGTCTCTTCAAAACAAGGGCCACTCTGTCGGACTCTGCAGTGAGGTGAGATCGAGCTGCAGCAAAGCAGTTTATTGACAGGCAGTAGACCTCCAGAAGAGGCAGACCATGCTCCATGGAGTTCCTGCTCCCAGCATAGTGCATCAGTGCCTATAAACACACATAAACACCACAAAATGTAAATAATATGCAGATAGGGGAAGTCATGAAAACACTGTAAATGCATTCAGAAACCACAACCAGGAGAGGAGATCAGATAGGAGACAGATGTCTGGACGACCAGGGGCTTTCCACCTGGGGGAAATACTAGTCTATACTTGATTGATCCCCGCTGACACCATGTCTGGTGTGAGGTGCTCCTGATTGGGCCTGAAGGGACCTGATTGTACAACATATGACAAGCCTAAATCTGACTGTAGGAAAGACATATTTATTATACTGTGATAACTTCTGACAACATTTTTCATACTCAAATATTAACACTAACAGCTAAAAAGATGCACTCACCTAAACATGTACTTGTCATGACCGGAAGGTTAATTCCAACTGTTAATTCACAAAATTTCAAACGTACAAATGAAATACAAATACTGTTACTGTTGACATTAAACTACACCGGAGAGAAAACAGGGCTGTTCTTTTATGCATTCTTTACATTTGACGAAGACAGTGGTGTTTTCAGTGAATATTGTCAGCTGTCCCCAGGTATAGAGAAATCATGTCTCAACAAAAGTGTCACCTGTATGTACACTACAGGCCAAAAATTTGGAAGCAACTTCACATTTTTGTTCACAATGTCTTTCTTAAAAAGGTAAAAATAATGAAAACCAGTATGAATTCTATGGATTTTGGGATGTATTTACTGCTTGATCAGACTTTGCTTTCATTGATATGCACCATTTTCCTCAATTTATCTTTAGGTATACGTTGATGTTGCCAGGCAATTGCTGAACAGATATTAACAAAAGAAAAGAAGGGCTTTGTTTTAGAGTTAAGAAGATTTGCAAGAGTCACAACCTCAATGCAAAAATAAAAAACAAATCACAGTTTGCATTATTCGCTGTAGCTCTTTGGCTTTTAAGATTTGCATACAAAAACTATAATTATCAAGTTTTTGTATCTGTACTCTTGTTTCTTTACTCAGTTGTTTCTTTCTAACCATTTCTGTGGTAGTTATAGTAAAAATGTATTCTGATGTGCTGGGATAGGCTCCAGTGGTGTATAGATAATGGATGGACTCTTTATATTATAATCATGTTTATTTTGTAGCAAAGTACACCAATGAAACTACGCTTTATTTTTTTTTTGTACAAATTTGATATTATTCCAATCTCTTGGTCTGAAGTGTAGGTGTCAGCCATTCACACAAAGTCATCGTAGCACTAAGAATATCCCAGGAGTCTCATTTGCCAGCCAGCGAGAGCCTGCCTGGTCGCTGCTGGTGTCCACAGGGGCACCAAATTAATCCCCCTCTGTCTAAATACGGCACCCTCTCAAAAGGAACCAAGAATAAAGTTCCGACCCCAGAGATCTACATCAGTGGACTAATTACATCTGGGATACTTCCTACTGGAAGTGAGAGTCACTTACAATTGTTCTTCATTTAACAGCAACTTAAAAAACACTGAGGTTGCTCAGAGAGGAAAAGAAACGACCTACATTTTTTTCTCCCTCAAGAAGTACTTCTTAAATGCTGTAGTGTGTGTGTGTGTGTGTGTGTGTGTGTGTGTGTGTGTGTGTGTGTGTATATATATATATATATATGTTGAAGTATTCCTTGTATCGATACTGCTTATGGGGAAGTTTTGCTAGAGCTGGACTCCAAAGTAGGAGATGAGTGACAAAAACAGCTTTTAATCTGTGCAAAACTGCTTTCCTAGGATTTCAAAGTTACTGACTTTAAAGTACACAGTTCCCTTGTTGGGTTATATGCCTTCCCCATACAAGCAATGCCAAACTAAATATTGCAACCTGTAGAAGACAGGTCTATTGAAACAAGAACTTGTAGTGGAAATATTGCTAAAATACAGACTTTAAAAAAAAACGTTTTTCATTTTGCTTCCTCAAATATGAAAGCTATATTTGAGTATGGCTTGTACTCTATGTTATGATATTTTGCATTTAATCATCTCCACTACTGATAAGAGAAAAATACATGGCAGGTGCACCCATTACCAGTCAATTTGAACATAACAAAAATACCTGATTGCAAAATTTGTCATCATCAACACAGACAGTAAATAGAACATTTGATGGGTACAGAGTAAGAAGGTCTATTTAAGATGAACAAAGTGCAATATTCTAGTCTGTACTGGCACCAAGTAGCTCAAATATTTGGAAAAAACATATCGCGATGCCGCCCCGCCCCACATGCATGCAGTAATGCAAGATGTGCAAATTATGGCAATGTCATGTGCGTGCAAACATCTGTTGTAGATTTCCTGCTTTACCACTTTGTTCACAGTCTGAAAGACGGAGTGAAACGAGAAAACGAGTGAAAGTAATGCGACCTTACCGTAATAACTTGAACCTGCACACGGGCAACATATCACTCAGCTGCCAACGTTAGCTCAATGTTACTGGGATGTTTTGACGTGAAACGAATGCATACGCGAATATGCGCAGAAATGCAGACTGTGCATTCGTGTCCCGTGTAAATTGCAAACCTAAACTTGTCCGTGTAGCTAGCTGGCGGACGGCCGTCGCAGATGAATTTAGCTTGCGGGCTGCGAGAAAAACAATCCTGGGTGAGCTAACGTCAGGCTAACGCTAGCTTCGATGTTGCATGTACACATTACCTGGCAGAAGTTGTCGCAGTACTCCGTGGAGGACTCCGCGGATAATTCTTGTTGCCTGAGTACGTCCTCGAAAGCTCTCAGCGTGGCCAGTAGCGTTTCCATTGCAACCAGAGTGTCCTCGGCCGTGTCCAGGGCCCGATCGCTCCATTCGTGCTCTGGTTCGACATTATTCTCCGCCATCTTCACTCTCCGCCACGGCGCGTATGCAGTGCAGCCTGACGCCGCCTTCACTTGCTGTCGGAATATTTAAATATGTCAGCTGAACTTCACCTGAATGACCCCAAAACAAGACGCCGGGGAAGTGGCTGACTAGAGGACCTGAAGTGTAAAGCTTGTTGGCGTTATTATTCGCAGGTTGTTGTTTTTGTTTGCTTAGCAGAACACCCTTAGAACCAGAAGAGCCCCAGAGAACCTTTTAGGGTTCCTCACCTTTGCCACTATGGAGGCACCTTTGGAGTTCGAGCTGGTTCTTTAAAGAACCCTTCAGAAAGGTTCTTCAGTGAACCATTTGTGGGGTAACTCTGGACATGTACAGCGTAAAGAAGCATAGTTTTGTTGTTGTTGTTGTTGTTGTTGTTTTTACTATATACGGTAAATGATAAGAAAGTTAAAATTGTCTAGAGTAAAGTTTCAAAACAAGAAAATATTGAGTTGACTGCCATATGGGAAAAGAAATGAAGCAAATATTTACAATTGATGACCTGGAAATTAAAGAAATTTGGAAACGTTGAACATTCGTGTTTTATTTAAAAAACGCAAAACAATTATTTATTAAATTCAGTTATTTTCTGTCAGTCAAAGATTCCAATGGTTTGACTCCTTTTTAGATTATCAACAGACAAACTAAAATGTATCTCCGATTGTTAATTCAAAATAATTGAATTAAAAAGTTGCCTTTTCAAAACACAGTAGAGAAGTCATCTTTTGAAGTGTAACATATGTCAGAGTCAGTTTTCAGTGCAGATCAGCTTGTTCATCATTAATTAAAAGAAAAAAAAACCCTGCAACTATTTCAGGTAATCATTTTCTGGCATTCAAACATGGAGCTCTTTCGAATGATATTTGACATATTATTGCAAGTTTAAGTGACTGCTTTTGTCTCTTGGGCGAATTGAGATCTCGTCAGAATGTCTGCCAAGAAAATTACATGCAAATGAATCTTGACATTAAAGTCAAAGTCACTCTTTGCCTAAAGGTAAAGCCAGCCTCTCCATTTTATTTAGGAACATCTTTAGTATTTTTTAATTTCTTTCCGTTATGTTTGTGGGTAGGAAGCATTCCATTATAATATTGTTAATAATAAGAATAAAATGGAAATCCAATCCTCACAAAATGATCCTTTGAAAAACCTTTCTGAAAGGTTTCTTGAGCTATTTCTGCTGCAGGGGTTCCTCAACACACCATTTTGAACTCAGAATGCTACTCAAGGCTTTTCTACTTCTAAGTGTGTATTATTTAGCCTCCCAGCAATAAGAGACCTTCAGTCAAATCCCTTTGACTGAAGGTTCCCTGAAGGTTCCTGTTTGCTGGGCTGCAAATTAACTGATTTAACCCAAACGTGAATGTTAGAGGTATCTGCATTTAAAAAAAAAACATTTTACATTTAAACACTTTCATCCTGGAGTGTATAAACTGATTTTAAAACAGCAACCATATACACAGGTTTTGCTTGTGACCCGTAACTGAGGAGCCAAAGAAATGGGAAAGACTTGAAGAGCGAAGGAAGGGAACACCAAAACACCTGATTGATTTGCTTACCTTGAATCACAAAAAATAAAATTAAACTACTCTGAAAAAGCTTCTGTACAATTAATTTGAGCAAACATGATTCAACTCTGAAGTCTGGATACAGCCTTTTCACTTATTTAGGATTTTTATCTCACAAAGGTATTAATAACTGAACACCGAAATTGATATTACATATGAATGTTCTAATATTGATAATAATTACCATCTAATGTGCAATGAATCCATGAGTTGTCCTTGACCTTTAAAAGGGAAGAGGTGGAGCTAAGCACTAACTCCAACCTCTGATGGATACAGACAGGTCAGGATGGAAAGTTAAAGCTGCTTATAAAAGAAAAAATGCTTCTTCTTCACATGCACACACACTAACAAAGATAGAGTTTTGGCCTTGATACACAGCATATTCCTATCTTCTTATAATGTAACCAGTAATTTTACTGAAACTGCTAACTTAAGGTTGTTTGAGGGCGAAAACCATAATAATCCTCCCTAGGGGACACCTGCATCCTCTCTACGTGATACCACTAATGGTTGCATCACATCTCAGCTAACAATGGAATAATACTAACTGGTAGAAAGCAGGAAAAAATTTGCAGGAGGGCTCTTCTTACAGGGTGCAGCTCGTGGGACTGAATCGTGTGCAAAGAGATATGGACATATCTGTGCACCAACTAATAGGAGAACTAAGTCTAAACCATGGTTTGTCCCCATCTTTGGCCAATCACATTTCAATATTTGAATTAGATGTTTATATCTATGACCTATCACATAATACACACGTGGACAAAATTGTTGGTATCCCTCGGTTAATGAAAGAAAAACCCACAATGGTCACAGAAATAATTTGAATCTGACAAAAGTAACAATAAATAAAAATTCTATGAAAATTAAACAATGAAAATCAGAATTGCTTTTGAACCGTGGTTTAACAGAATTATTTTAAAAATAAACTCATGAAACAGGCCTGGACAAAAATTATGGTACCCTTAACTTAATATTTTGTTGCACAACCTTTTGAGACATTCACTGCAATCAAACCATTTCTGTAACTGTCAATGAGACTTCTGCACCTCTCAGCAGGTATTCTGGTCCACTCCTCATTAGCAGACTGCTCCAGTTGTCTCAGGTTTGGCATGTTTCAGCTCCTTCCACAGATGTTCAATAGGATTTAGATCAGGGCTCATAGAGGCCACTTCAGAATAGTCCAATGTTTTCTTCTTAGCCATTCTTGGCTGTTTTTAGCTGTGTGTTTTGGGTTATTATCCTGTTGCAAGACCCATGACCTGTGACTGAGACCAAGCTTTCTGACACTGGGCAGCACATTTCTCTCTAGAATACCTTGATAGTCATGAGATTTCATAGTACCCTGCACAGATTCAAGACACCCTGTACCAGATGCAGCAAAGCAGCCCCAGAACATAACAGAGCCTCCTCCATGTTTCACAGTAGGGACAATGTTCTTTTCTTCATATGCTTCATTTTTGCGTCTGTGAACATAGAGCTGATGTGCCTTGCCAAAAAGTTCCAGTTTTGTCTCATCTGTCCATAGGACATTCTCCCAGAAGCTTTGTGGCTAGTCAACATGCAGTTTGGCAAATTCCAGTCTGGCTTTTTTATGATTTGTTTTCAACAATGGTGTCCTCCTTGGTTGTCTCCCATGAAGTCCACTTTGGCTCAAACAATGACGGATGGTGTGATCTGACACTGATGTACCTTGACCTTGGAGTTCACCTTTAATGTCTTTAGAGGTTGTTCTGGGCTCTTTTGTTACCATTCGTATTATCCGTCTCTTCCCTTTGTCATCAGTTTTCCTCCTGCAGCCACGTCCAGGGAGGTTGGCTACAGTCCCATGGATCTTACATTTCTGAATAATATGTGCAACTGTAGTCACAGGAACATCAAGCTGCTTGGAGATGGTCTTATAGCCTTTACCTTTAACATGCTTGTCTATAATTTTCTTTCTGATCTCCTGAGACAACTCTCTCCTTTGCTTCCTCTGGTCCATGTTTAGTGTGGTTCACACCATGTCACCAAACAGCACAGTGACTACTGTAACCCTATAAATAGGCCGACTGACTGATTACAAGTTTGTAGACACCTGTGATGCTAATTGGAGGACACACCTTGATTGAACATGTCCCTGTGGTCACATTTTCAGTCTTTTCTAGAGGTACCATCATTTTTGTCCAGGCCTGTTTTATGAGTTTATTTTTTAAAATAATTCTGTTGAACCACAGTTCAAAAGCACTGTCTGATTTTCATTGGTTAATTTTCATAGAATTTTTATTTATTATTACTTTTGCCAAATTCAAATTATTTCTGTGACCATTGTGGGTTTTTCTTTCATTAACCGAGGGATACCAATAATTTTGTCCACGTGTGTACTAGACTGAATAAAATGTTGTTTTCACTTTTGATTTTATTCTTTTCTGGGAGGCTGTTCCAAACAGAAAAGGTCCTTGTGCAAGATTCTTTTGGGACACTGATATTTAGAAAATAAACAGCTTAATTGGAGAAAAGCGGTTTGTCTTCTATCTCAACAAACGAACACATTCAACAACTACCACTCAAAAGTTTGGGGTCACCCAGACAATTTTATGTTTTCCATGAAAACTCACACTTTTATTCATGTGCTAACATAATTGCACAAGGGTTTTCTAATCATCAATTAGCCTTTCAACACCATTAGTTAACACCATTAGAACACAGGAGTGATGGTTGCTGGAAATGTTCATCTGTACCCCATGCAGATATTCCATTAAAAATCAGCCGTTTCCAGCTAGAATAGTAATTTTCCACATTAACGATGTCTATACTGGATCATTCATTTAATGTTATCTTCATTGAAAAATTTTTTTTTCTTTCAACAATAAGGACATTTCTAAGTGACCCCAAACTTTTGAACCATAGTGTATGTACCTAATTATAGTGAGTGAGAATTTGATGCAGTAGAGAAACACAAAGCTCAAGTTCATTAAGCTATCATATTTTGTACGTCTGTATGTTTTTTAAAAAAAATATATATATATATTAATGTCGCTGTTTAATCAGTTATTACTTTTCTTAAATCATATATCATTCTTAAACTTGTATTTGTCGCCCTCTACAGGTCATCACGTGCATTTAACTCTGCTGTTGACCCGGAAGTACATATGACTTCTCCGAGCTACACGTGTGGAAGGTAAGCAAAATCTGAAAACCCATCTAAGAAGGTTTTTAGACGGCAGATCTGCTTTATTATTGATAGTTCTCGTCGGATACAAATATGTTTACTGTGTAAGACTTGATGTGGAAGCAGTCAAACAAAACAGGCAACTCGGTGTCGACACTTTAAAGATACTTGGCTTGTTAAACACTCGAGAAAAAGGAAACAAACCGCACATTTAAATCGCTATTCATCCACAGATCATGGTGATATTTAGAATCGTGCTTAAAAAAAACTGATGCAAATATCTTTATATTAGCATTATTTACTTTCTGTGTGACCTGGATTATGACAGATCCAGTTCTTTTTAAAGGCTGAAATGGACATAAAGGACACACAATGCAATATATCACCTGACGAGAAGTGATTACAATCCCTACAATGTGACTGAAAGGTTTTAAATGCATCAAAATGACTACATTTCATTTATAAATGTTATACTGTTAAATATTACAGCCCACACGATAGTTACAAAAGAGATCATTGCTTTATTATATGTCTAAAAGTACATCTATGAATCATGGTAACTGCAGTTTAGACATACCAAAAGCACATCACCTAAAAGTCCTAAGCAGTGTTATGGTACTGCTTATTACCAACCTAAGTGTTATACCTGATTACGCTATAAACTGCAAGCGTTTATTTGGTCATGATTATCTGGTTACATGTTAAATTCTCACAAGGACTCACATCATTACCACAGATATAAATTTCAGTGTTTTTGTGCATTATGACTGTTCGATCCAGATGAAAACAGCTGTAGACTTATAGAAACTTGTAATACTGCTTTAGCAGGAGACGTCAGTTTTTGCTGTGACACCTAAATTACATTTCCTTATGCTACTTGTCTGCACATAACTTTGTCAATAGTCTGTGTTGATGATTGCAGACTAACTGGTCTTGTTTCATCCTGTCCTACAGCATCCACCATGGGGAAGTCCAAGCAAACAGGAAATCACAAGAGTGACAAGAAGAAGAACATTGCAAAGACATGGAAGACCAAACGCAGAACCAAAGATTTAGACCAGATCCACTCAGACATGAAGCCTGAGACAGCAGCCAAACTGCTGCATCAGGAGGTCGACTACGACGTGACCGGATGTGCACAGCACTACTGCTTACACTGCGCGTAGGTGTTTCTCTTTTACCTTAACAGAGCTGATGGGTTTTAGGCCTTTACTGTTTCATTGATCTGACCCCATCTAAATGAGTCAGCTTCATGTCTGACTGATTTTTTTTGGACTGAAATTAGATTTTCCCATATGTAACTTGCAAATACAACTATCACACTTCCTCTCATGTGTGAGTTAAGCAACAGAAAATACTGAGGCATGTGTCCTGACAATATTACTAGTGTTGGTGGTCATTAAAAACTGTAGTCAAGATTATTGTTTTTTGCACATGCACACTGTTAGGAAGCATACTTTTTTTATTACATAATTATAATGAAGTTGAAATTGTTTGGACTAAAGTTGCAAAACCAGAAAATACTGATTATGTGTGGGCCAAAAAAAATTGCAAATATTCACAACTAAGGGGCATGGAAGTGACAAATATTCAGCATTCTTGTTAGAAATGCTAACCAATTGTTTATCAAGTGAGTTATATTTATGTTAGTCAACTAATGAAGTGGTTTGAGTCCTTTTTGGCTTAAATAAACCGATGTAGTTGTGACGACTCGCGTCAAGAGAAATGTGATGTTCAAATGATTTGTAGATGAAGTAGTAGGGGTCAACCGATGTGTGTTTTTCTGATACTGATATTGATTCTTAGTCCTTGAGACCAATTACCAATACATAGAGCCAAAATGCCTTTGTTTATTTTGTTTTACATTTGTTAAATTTTTAATAAAAGAACTTTTATCTGGGTGAGACCTCCTACATGTTTCAGCTCTACTGTCTACCTAACAGTGTGTTGCAGATGACCTTTTAATGCGGTGATGCTTCATTTCTTACAGGAGATATTTTGTGGACATGAGATCCTTGAAGGAGCACTTCAAAACCAAAGTGCACAAAAAACGGTGAGATATTAAGATCCCAATCACAGTGTTCAGTCAGCAGTCACATATTTTGACTTACAACACTTTACCTTGGAGCTGTGTGAGTTATAAATGTCACCTCTCTTTTCTCCATCCAGGTTGAAGCAGCTCAGAGAGGAGCCCTACACTCAGGCTGAGGCAGAGAGAGCAGCAGGGATGGGCTCCTACATCCCTCCAAAAACTATTGAGGTGAAGACACAGCCACTAGAAGAGGACATGGACTGACGACTGCTTAAACTCATGGACTGATTCACTCAATAACAGAGGCGTTATGAATCTACTTCTGTTATTTTATCTTTGCCACAAATTCCTGAAGCATCGCTAAATGGGTTTTGTGACAAGTAACGCTTGTTTTTCAGCCAGCTGATATGCATGTGGTTGTTAAACTTCGATCACCAGAACCCTGAAGACGTCTCTTTATTCTATGTGATCTGATGCAACATATACCGATGTAAATACTGAGTACAGTAGAACCGTGTGGAATGATAATAAACTATAAATTGCATTATTTCCAACAGCTCCAGTTTCTCAACCTTGGGCCACTAGATGGTTAAAGAAAGAGGAAAAATATATTTCAGTTTAAAACAATTACTTTTTGAGAGTTTCCTCTTTTTTTTGGGAAATATTAGCCTGATAATCAGTCTGTTGTTATCTATTCTTTTGATTTTATTATTCATGTGAATGGAGGACATTGAAGATGTGATTCAGAGGTCTGCAACCAGGCAAACTATTACCTCAGCATGCCTCTAAAACATCTTTAAAAAGAATATGTCATTTTGGTTGAATTGCATGCAGCTTATGTTCAAACTATCAGGGTCACACATTGAATGGGTTTCATTGTAAGTCCAAAAAGGTCAGTAAAGACACAGAGAGGCAACTTGGGTTCCTGCATGTGCTGGCACCGTCAGATTATATAATTGTCTCTGAGCTACTAGTGCTTTATATAACTGTGCCTTTCTGGTTTGAATCTTTCTGGTGGCCTTCTGTCTTTCCCCCCCTCCCTGTTTCCTGACTCGGCTGTAAATTGTCTTCCAATACAGAAAGGAAAAAATATCTATAAAATGGTTTTAAATTATTATACTTACAAATTTATTTAATGCATGTGGTTGTACTCATGCATGACAGTACAAATGTGAGACACTTGCAATTTTTGTCTAGTTTATTATCCACTTTATTTATCTGACAGCTGTAAATTTTGCCTGTTATAATTTCGTAAATGTTTTATATGCATTGTTCTAGAGGGGACCACCCTGCAGTATGTAGCTTAAATCGACAACCATTTTTAAAGGCCGCTTACATGTTCACACATGCAGTAGATGGGTCATCTTTACATGATCAAAGTAAAAGTGAGTGTTATACGTGGGGTTTTACTACTTTTCCTGGAGCTTCTTCACCAGTGGCGTTATTGCAGACATGTTATGAAGATGTTCAGGAAAAATAGAGCAGAAACAAAGTCTTAACTCTGCTGGCAGATTCGAAGCACAAGTTACAAAATAATAATATTGGCATCCCCTTTGGCAGAGAAACATGTAATTGAGGCTTGCAGGAGACATTCTTTGGAAGAACAAGGCAGCCCTGCCCCTTTAAGTGTGGCCACTGTGCAAGTGTGCCAAGCTAGAGAGAATGTAAGACGTAACTTCCGGTCAGGGCTTTCATAATAAAGCCGCCGGTGTGAAGATTAGCTCACAGGTAATCAACTTTAGAAGAAATAGCAGGATAGTATTTGATGGTCTAGTTTATGGAGATGTTGAATATAGCTCTTGGTTTTGCCGTCCAGAGGAAATATTTTGCCATTCTGCAAATAAAATAGTCATCTATGACGGGTGTCAAAAATGCGGCCTGCGGGCCAAAAAAGGCCCACCAGAGGGTCCAATCCAGCCCGCAGGACTTTATAAAAAGATCAGATGAATTGCACATGGACACCAAAAAATGCTAATGACTAACAGCTATTTGTTGACATTTTTTCTTACTTCTTCAAGTAACAGCAATGCCAAAGTCAGTATTTAGAATGTCAAACAGCTGTGCTTTTATTTTGATTTCACAAACGCCACATATCCGGTTTGTCGTGCGTATTAATTGCCAACTTGACGCCTTTAACCTCATCCATATGGTTCCACATTAGATGTGGGAAATAAGAAATCTGCGCTGCTAGCTAACATTTCACAGCTGTTGCCAGCGGGGGTAACGGCCGGAAAAGACGCGCGGTCCCCGGCTACAGGGTAACCGGACTGTCGGGAGATTTTTTTGCACTTTAAGGAGAAACTTTACGCTGAAGGATTACTGCTTGTAGCCTTTAGGAAAAAAAAAGAAAAAAAAAAACATTACTCGACGAACATGCCCTCGTCTAAATAGCTGCGGTGGAGGTCGAGGATGGCCGCGGACGTGGATAAAAGAACCCCCGAGGAAGAGAGCAAGATCTGGCCGCAGAATGGGCACCGGACGCCGGGCTCTGGATCGTGGATCTACAGGGGCATGTGGACCCTGCTGATGATCTGCGCCGTCCCTGTTCTCGCTTTTGGGATCAAATACTACCAAGATGCTCAGTTGCTCAAACGTCATGTAAGATCCACATCTGTAATAACGTTTTGTCACAGTTTTAACAGTGACCTTAACTTGGTGGCTCAATCTGTTGGCACAGAAACTTTGCAGTGACCCTCTGGTGCATTTAATGACCTTTTATTACAGTAACATAAGTGTAGGGATTTTTAGCTGTTGTGTTTCAGTAGTAGTAGTTATTTGTCAGACATCAGTCGCCTTACAGAATCACATCTGCAGTTTTTTTCCACCTCATGGTGTTTTATTAGAGGGCTGGGTCTTTGTCACAGCTGGTAAAACTCAACCCCTTGTTCAAATCCTCACTTGTTTGCCTCCAGAGGGTCTCCAAGTTGTTCTCGCACCTCCCTCCCCCCTCTTCACCTCCATTGTACAGGCCCTGATAGGCACGCATCAGCCTGAGTAAGAGTCTTCTGACTGAAAGACATGCGAGGAATCTGTGCCCTCTGGGCTGATCTTTCCCCGGGCTGGACTGCTGAGGCAGTCAGGCATCGGGGACAAAATACTGCACTATGGCTTAAAAACACACAATACCTACAGCAGAAGTCACACTGCAAAACATTTGTGTTCACTGTCCCAGTTTTGATGCATTGAAAATCCCTGAAGCATGCGAAATGAAAACAAGCATCAGTCTGAGGCGCTTGTGTCTTTTTCAATAGGAAGAGAGTGTTCGAACTCTGGGTGCCGAGGGCCTTTTTCTCTTCTCCTCCTTGGACACCGACCGTGACCTCTATCTCAGCCCGGAGGAGTTCAAACCCATTGC
The DNA here is from genome assembly GCF_022539595.1 of Amphiprion ocellaris. Classification (NCBI taxonomy): domain Eukaryota; kingdom Metazoa; phylum Chordata; class Actinopteri; family Pomacentridae; genus Amphiprion; species Amphiprion ocellaris. Next base: position 13,038,064 of record NC_072785.1, read on the forward strand.
AGAGAAACTCACAGGTGCGTCATGCTACATTTCTTCCTGTTTTTCTCATTTTTTTCCTTCTCGTATAACCCAACACTGACTGTGATCGCTATGAACTCCCGGCAGGGATCACACCCCCAGTGGATATTGAGGAGGAGGTGATCCACGACCCCAATGGGGAGACGTTGACCTTGGAGGCCAAGATGCAGCCTCTGCGGCTGGACTCCATGACGAAAAGCAAGGATGGGTTCCTTGGGGTGAGAAAACACAAAACTCCCTCATGATTCCTTTGTACAGCAGGGTTATTCTTCTTCATCTCTTGACGTCTGTACAGGCTCTGCAGAGGACTGGTCTGGTTGGATTAGACTCACCGCAGAGCCTGCATTATGGTTTATCAAATGTTTTAAATACATTTTCATTTGAATGCAGTTCATTCAAACTCTGTCGGCAAACAAGATCTGAATCAGCAATGGAACAGTTGAGAAACTCCAATGATCTTGATTTTTTAGATGTATTTTTTCCTTTTAAAGAATCTTCAGTCTCTGTCTTTCAGGTTTCTCACAGCTCACTGAGTGGACTCCGTTCGTGGAAGAGCCCAGCAGTGCCTTCTTCGTCGTTCTCCTCCGGCCAGTTCAGGGTTTTCCTGCCCCCAAAGAACAAGGGAGAAGTGGGAGACACGTGGTGGGTGATTCCCAGCGAGCTCAACATCTTCACCGGATACCTGCCCAACAATCGATACCATCCTCCCACACCGAAGGGCAAAGAGGTACCGAAAACATCCATCCCTGTTTAGTCTCTGATGAGGTTTTAAGTTGTTTTATTACACTGATGCTGTTGTTCTCCTGCTGCAGGTTCTCATCCACACCTTGTTGAGCATGTTCCACCCTCGGCCCTTCATCAAATCCCGCTTCGCTCCGCAGGGTGCAGTCGCTTGCATTCGAGCCAGCAACGACTTTTATTATGACATAGTCTTCAGGTGAGTCAGAAGCAGATATAAAGAAAAACCATGGTGCTGCTTTTTTCATCTTTTAGCCCATTAACTACTAAATTATGTATACTTTGCATTAGTGCTGACTAATGTCAAGAACATACAATGAATTTTAATTTTATAATTCAGTCTGGCAGGCAGCCACCAGTTTCAGGTCTGATCCAGCGCAGTATTCATTTAAATTTTTAACTGAAAGTTAGACTTTCATTGTGTGGTTGTGTAGTCAGACTTGGTACCTGTTTTAAAAACTATGACATGAATGTGAGATTTCAGAGTCAGATGTTGAACTTTGTTAGCACAGGAAGCGGCCAAATCTACATAAAGCATTTCATTTTCACCTTTTGTCTGAAGCTTGAACATCTTGTTACTGCATTAGTTTTAGCAGCAGACCCAAAATAGCTTCAGTCACTTTCAACAGCACTTTAGTGCAACAGTGATGGAACATGGGCATATACATTATAAACCACTTTAAAATGTTTAAAATCTCTCCAGTTTTATAATAATAAAGCCTAATGCAGTGTTTGAGGGTTGAAAATCAGTTTACAACTGATGGTTTGCTTTGCAAATGTCAGCGTAAAAGTTAAATATGCATGACTTTATAAGATAAAACCACTTGATAGATGAGTAGGACCTTTGTGCTCCAAACTCAGCATCCCTTTCCGTTCACCTCTGCAGGATTCATGCAGAATTCCAGCTCAACGATGTTCCAGACTTTCCGTTCTGGTTCACTCCGGGACAGTTCACCGGCAACATTGTCCTCTCTAAAGACGCGTCTCACGTCCGCCACTTCCACCTGTATGTCCCCAGTGACAGGTAAATTCTTCAAGCAAACTGTTGCATGTGTGCATATATTCCCTTCTCAGGATACTTTGTACTCAGCCAGTGTGGTTCCACTCAGTGCGACTTGTCCTGCTGTGCTGCAGGTCTCTGAATGTGGACATGGAGTGGCTCTACGGAGCCAGCGAGAGCAGCAACATGGAGGTGGACATTGGATACCTGCCACAGGTACGGCTACATGATGCAGCTAGACTTTGGAAAAGACTAGCGTCTTTGTTTACAGTATTTATGAGATATTCCAGCAGTTACTGTACCTTTGATAATATCGTTTTAGCTTACTCTGATTTAGTTCTGGATTCTTAAGATAGTTGTATTTGACTAACACTCACTGAGTCCAATTAGCATCCAGTTGGGTGTATTGTTTTAGGATTTTTGTTTCCTTAAATGTTTCCTGTTATCATTCTAATCACAACGTGTCCAGATATTGGAGTGCATCTGTCTAATTTCAGTCTGTTTTGCTCTTTTTTTTCCCTATATTTTTAAAACGTGAACTCAAATCTAAGCGAGCATTATTTGACAGAGACCTGCTAATAGTGAATTTATTTAGTTATTTAGTTCATATTAAGTCATTAGACTACATCAATGCAATGTCAAGCTCCTCTTTTTACTTCAGGTTTTCCTTTATATATGCAAACTATAATGTATTTAATATTCAGTCAATTTTATGTGCATTTGTGCATTTTCACTGTAAGCTTTTTTTCAGTGCACTACTGCCTAAAACAGATAAAATTTCACTACATATTAATTGACTAATTTACTCAGAAATATATGCTGAATATAAACATATTTTTCAGATATTCCTCAGAAAGCACACATACGAAAGTGTTTAGTGTTTCTAATGAAAGATTGTGTTTACAGTTAGAGCTGCAGTCCACAGGCCCATCCACCCCGTCCGTCATTGTGGACGAGCAGGGCAACATCATCGACAGTCGAGACGGCAGCGGCGAGCCGATCCAGTTTGTCTTTGAGGAAATCCACTGGAGCTCAGAGATCGGTCAGCAAGAAGCTGCTCGCCGCCTGGAGGTCACCCTCTACCCCTTTAAGAAGGTAATCATCCGTGATAAAACGTGCCGTTAAACACACTGATGGTCCCTGCTTTCATAAATGATTTATTGCTGTCGCTGTGCTCCCACACAGGTGTCCTACCTGCCGTTTTCAGAGGCTTTCGAGCGAGCTGGAGCAGAGAAAAAGCTGGTGCATTCAATTCTGCTTTGGGGAGCTTTAGATGACCAGTCCTGCTGAGGTGAGATCATTAACAATTAGAGGATTTCGCAGCATTGAATTCTCTGCTCCAAATGCTGGAGCCAAATTCAATAAGTCCAGATTCAGGCCACTGGGTTTGTATTGGAGCACAGACTTTAGACCATTTAACTGTTTAAAGAAGAAATAGCACAGTCTTCCTCTTCCATATGAAAAGTTGAATTCGTTTCCATACTTTTACTGCTACAGCCGTATTTGTTTTCATATAACCAGCAGTGCATGAGGGCTTATGTTAACACACCCTATGGAAATGTTACTGGATAACTGACTGAATCAGTTTGTTGACGTTAATGACTCTTCTCCCTCTTTAGTTTAGATGAACGTCTGTTTAACATTTAACATTATTCCGTTAGTGTCACTTGTAGCCACATTTTTCACTGTTCTCCAAAAGTTAGTCTACTTTGTTTTTAGTATTGTGAGTGCTGTAAGTGATCATTTTCATCTCTGTGTCCTCCCCACATCTCTATAGGTTCGGGGCGAACTCTCCGGGAGACAGTCCTGGAAAGTTCGCCCGTCCTGGCCCTCCTCAACCAGAGCTTCATAAGCAGCTGGTCTCTGGTCAAAGAGCTGGAGAACATGCAGGTGAGCAATTATGCCAGTGGAAAACCCCCCAAGAAATTCATGCGGTAACCAGAAAGTAACAAAAAGTTGATCCTCAAGGTGGTAATGTAATAAATATCCCATTCCTTGTTTTATCAGGCTGATGAGCAGAACCCTGCGTTGAGTGAAAAGGCTCGCCTACACCTGGAAAAGTACAATTTCCCTGTGGAGATGATGGTGGCACTGCCCAATGGAACCATCGTAAGTATTTTTGTAATCAGATCACATGTAATAGCACAATAATATCAGGTTAAGGCAAGACATTTTGCAGTGGTAGTACATTTTGGGTTTGGATTAGCAATAACCTAATGAAGGTTGAATGCATGAATTGATATAAGAAACTGGCATAGGAATGGCAAAGTCCGCCTTTAACAAAGGAAACTATTGTGCAACATGAACAATATCAAAATTCAATTTCAACTTGGGAAAATGTTAATAGTTAAATTTTTTTTCATTAAATAAATTTGTAGCCAACTAGGTTAAAATTATCCTTGACTTGAGCAACGTTTGCTTGACTTACTGTACTGTATTTGCAAATAATTTTTTGCCCACACGCTACTCTAAGAAGCCCCAGTAAAAGCTCTCATCTGTCTGGGTTTAGGTGCACCACATCAATGCCAACTTCTTCTTGGACCAAACGTCCATGAAACCAGAGGAAGAAGGAGCAACTTTCAGCTTCTCTGGCGGCTTCGAGGATCCCTCCACATCCACTTACATCAGCTTCCTGAAAGAAGGGTTGGAAAGAGCCCAAGAGTACCTCACACAGTAATGTGTGTGTGTGTGTGTGTGTGTGTGTGTGTGTGTGTGTGTGTGGTACAGCCTGAGACTCTAAACTGGAGGAAATGATCATCATTCCTTGGGGGAAAGATCCAAGATAAGGAAAACCCAACCAACAATTATGTAGAGAAGCTTTCTCTTCAGTGTTGGCAGCTGAAAAAACATTTTTGCCTTTTATCCTCTTTGCTACTATTTATTTGGATGTATCTCTTGGTCAAAAATGAAGTTTTATATAAAGTATTTGTATCGTGAGTAGAACATGTACATGATCCACAGGGAAACCATTCTTTCATTATGCACATTTTAATGAAATACAAAAGGCCTTGCACACTGAGCAGGAAGTAACACATTTAGATCTGCTCTTTCTGCTTGAAGCTGCTGATTAACGTTGATATAAAATGCAGACAGACGGCCTGCCAAGTCACTCTTGAGCGCAAGTGCCCATGTCATTCCGAAGTGCATCACAACACAGTGTAATGTTCTATACTTCTTCTTTTACGTTGTGGTGTTGCATGTGCAATATTACATGATTGGGTGTGTTCTCCCGAGGCTGAGTGGATCCAGAGATGGGGCTGGTGCTGTTGTCGTCTCCAGTTGTGTCTCAGCAGTTAGTGAAGACTTTGCCTGAAAGCTCTGGCTGAGCTGGGCAACGCCTGATGTTCTCGCTGAGGCTGCTGGAGGGAAACGCCCATCTCCGACTCAGAGGACAAAAGCTGCAGGAGGAACTAGACTGGACTGCGGCACATAAAATGATTAATTCAGTTGTTTTCTTATAGCTTGAGTTTGTAAGCATTTTTTTTTGTGTTTAGAGGAAGATGTGACCACACCAAAGAACTTGTTTTTTTTTTAAAATATATATATATGTATGCAGATGAATTCACTATATTGCTTTTCCATGTTGTTCATATTTAAGTAAATTAGTGGAACAAAACAGTTTTATCTTTGCAAAATAGTACACATGATATGCTATACTGTCGTTGTCTCTCAAGCTTCAGGCAAATGATCTATTTGGTTTTATCTTTAACTAGACAGCAAGAAAAGAAGACAATCTGGACCCTCAATGTATGTCTCATTCTTCCCCTTTTCCAATCATACAGAGACAATTTTGTGTCTTCAATCCTGATTTCAGTTTTGAGTATGACACCCAAGAACCCAGGGATTAAAAAAAAAAAAAAAAACTCACTTGAATTGGTTACTCTTCAGTTTTGCTGTTTCAAGTCCATACAAGGTCTTGTCCGTGTGAAGTATTTGCCTGCTTGGAGCCTTTAGAGGAGAAACACTTATTCTTTAACCTACCAGTGCCAGTTTTTCCACAAAGTGAAATAAAACTTGTTTTTTTTAGAAAAAGAATCGTGTTCTTCTTAGCAACACACTGGAACATGCAACAATCAAATATGCAGAAGTTTATATTCACATTGTGCTGATTTTTATTAGCTAATCTACAGTTCTGTACAACGTAAGCAAAGTAAGTTTACCAGAGTGAGAGCAGGTTATAGATACAGCTGAATGACAAACTTGCAGGAATTCCATCTCAAACTTTCCTTCATTTTGACGTAAGAGTCAGCTCTTGAAATGAATGGAGATGAACTCCAAGTGTTCAGTATTAATTTATGCTTTCTGTGATACCGTCGGATGAAAGCCTATAAAAATGATAAGTGGTTAAGAAAAGGAAGCGAGTATCTGTGACACTGTTGGCTGTACACGTGCAGTTTACAAATCTGTTCATAGTAAGACTAATGTGTTTCAAACGTCCAGGATTAACAGAATAGTTACATGAAAGCGAGGACATGCACTACCTATAAAGACACGTGTGAAATTGTCTTTACATGATGAGATACCATGAATTCGCTGATTCACATTAAGAGAAAAGTGCAGTCTGAGACTTCTAACCGACTCCATTCAAAAATGAGGATTCAAAGAATCCAGTTTCATAAGAGTTCAACTCTACTCGCTTAAGCAGAACTCAGTTTGGCTGCCAAACCCACAGGAATGAGTCAAGCATGAAACAGTCCACCGTCAGAACCCACACTGGGACAGTGAACTGCTTAAGATTAGCCGTTTTTCAGTTCACTGCAGTTTGCTCAAACTCACAGCACTTAATTGCACGGATAAATCCAGCAGTTTGTGGCAGTTTAATTTTTCTATATAGATATTTCCATGTAATGAAGGAGCAGCTGCATGTTTTTTTCTCAGCAATAAATGCTGTCTTGATTAAAGCCAATCAGCAACGACGAGGTGAGTCACGGAGAAACATTATCCAGTCTGCTCAGCCGAACGTCCACACCTCCAGCTCCATGACTCGGAAATCGTCGGTTTCTGAGAGGCAGCAGTTGTTGAAAGTGTAGCAGGGGCTGCTGCGGCCCAGGTACAGGTTCTCATCCACCCACAGACCAAAGTGGCCACTGTGGAGAAAGACAGAGACAGTGGTTAGGAGGACGGAACTGAGCCTTTTTCAGCTCGGTTAGAAAGGAACGTAAATCATCTTTTTATTTTCTTTTTTACACAACATGTAAGTATAAATCATGCAAGAGAGGACATGAAAAAGGCATTACCTTCCTCCACCGACAGCAAAGCAGTCCAAGTCTCCTTTAATGAAAAAGGAGTTCTCTCCAGTCCATCTGAAACACTGCACAGACACAATCACAGACACCACAGAACTGTATGAGAGCCAGTTCCTGTTTTTTATTCAGAAATTCTCCTTTTTGTAACATCAGTTCAGAAAGTGTTATATTTAAGGAGGCATCACAAATACTGAAGTTGTGGAACGGTGTCGCATGCTCCATATCAATACTGTTTTAATTGAGCATTTTCACTTCGCACAAAATGCAGCATTTACGAACTTTAGGAGACATTTAATGCTAATACAGCTACAGTAACAAGCTCTGGGTGGGTGTTAGCTGGCTGACCTTGAAGCGAGGATGCAACATGAATAGAAATGTTTCTCCGGTGCCGTAAAACGTCTCACTGGGCCTCAGGGCGTGAGAGAGGAAGGCCCCGAATACCTGATCAAAGAAAAGCCGCAAAACACCAAAACAGCAATTAGAAAATAAAAGACAGCAGCGTAAGATCTATTATTACTATTAGAGCTGAGCTTTTACCTCATCGAGGGCATCTTTGATGACAATAAGCACAGGCGAGTCTGTGGCACTAAGTTTCCTGTAGAGGGATTTGAGGCTGGCACCGTGACGGGACGTACTGTACGCCAGCTGCCATGTGTGGCCGACTGTCCTGGGAGGAAGCTCCTTACACAGCTGGAAGAAGACAAAAGAAAGGGGAGAAAATTAAAGACGATGGAAGAAGATGATAAGAGGACATCTACAGCCATGGAGATGTATTGGCACCCCTGGAATTTTTCCAGAAAATACACCATTTCTCACAGAAATTGTTGAAATTCCAAATGTTTTTGGTATACACGTGTTTATTTCATTCATGTGCATTGGAAAAACACAAAATAGCCAAAGAAAAAGCCAAAATTGACATAACTTTACACAAAACTCAAAAAACGGGCCGGACAAAACTGTTGGCATCCTCAACTCAATATTTGGTTACACATCCTTTGGAAGAAATAACTGAAACCAGTCACTTCCTATAATCATCAACAAGCTTCTTACACCTCTCAAATGGAATTTTGGACCACTCTTCTTTTGCAAACTGCTCCAGGTATCTCAGATTTGAAGGGTGCCTTCTTGCAACAGCAATTTTGAGATCTCTCCATAGGTGTTCAGTGGGATTTAGATCCAGACTCATTACCGGCCACTTCAGAACTCTGCAGCACTTTGTCTCCAACCATTTCTTGGTGCTATTTGAGGTATGTTTGGGGTCATTGTCCTGCTGGAACACCCATGACCTCTGATGCAGACCCAGCTTTCTGACACTAGGCCCTGCATTGCGGCTCCAGATTTCATGATTCCTTGCACACTGCAAGTGTGTACCCAGTGCCAGAGGCAGCAAAACAACCCCAAAACATCTTTGAACCTCCACCATGTTTGACTGTAGGTACTGTGTTCTTTTCTTTGTAGGCCTCATTCTGTTTTCTATAAACAGTAGAATGATGTGCTTTTCCAAAAAGCTCTACCTTAGTCTCATCTGTCCACAAAACATTCTCCCAGAAGGATTGAGGCTTACTCAGGTACATTTTTGCAAACTCCAGTCTGGCTTTTTTATGTCTCTTTGTCAGCAGTGGGGTTCTCCTTGGTCTTCTGCCATAGCGCTTCTTCTCATTCAGATGATGACGTATGGTCCGAGCTCACACTTTTGCACCCTGAGTCTGCAGGACAGCCTGAATTTGTGTGGAAGTTGACGGAGGATGTTTATCCACCATTCGAACCATCCTGCGTTGCATTCTTTGGTCAATTTTTCTCTTCCATCCCCGTCCAGGGAGATTAGCCACAGTTCTATAGGTTATAAACTTCTTGATTATGTTATGCACAGTGGACAAAGGAACTTCAAGATCTCTGCAGATGGTCTTGAAACCTTGAGATTGTTCATATTTTTCCACAATTTTGCTTCTTAACTCCTCAGACACTTCGCGGCTCTTCTTTCTCTTCTCCATGCTTGGTGTGACACACAAAGACACACAACACAAAGGCTGAGTCACCTTTTATACATTCTAACTGGCTTCAGGTGTGATTTCTATATTGCCAGCACCTGTTACTTGCCACAGGTGAGTTTAAACGAGCATCACATGCTTGAAATAAAATGATTTACCCACAGATTCAAAAGTCTGCCAACAATTTTGTCTGGCCCATTTTTTGAGTTTTGTGTAAAAATATGTCAATTTTGGCTTTTTTTTTTTTCTTCAGCTTTTTTGTGTTTTTCCAATGCACATCAAGGAAATAAACACGTGCACCAAAAACATTTATAATTGCAACAATTTCTGTGAGAAATGGTGTATTTTCTGAAAAAATTCCAGGTGCCAGTACTTTGGTCCGTGACTGTAAATGCTGGGCACATACTGTAGATCCCATATGTGTGTGCATTTAAATGCTCCCAAACTATGAAATCAACATAAAAATGAGCTTATTTCTAAATTAACTAGAAGCTGAAGCTGAAACACACAGACTGTAATGTGGAAATCTGATGTTAAATATTCACAGACAGGTGAGGAAAGGATGTTAATATATGACATGATGAATACGAGGAGTTCAACAGGTTATAATGAATAATGTCAACATATCTGACTTACTTCTCTGACATGTGAAGCTTCCAAAATGTGGCTGCTCTCTAGAATGTTACTGAGTCCTTCGGGATCCCTGTCAATGATCAGGGTCGGCTTGTCCCTGCTTTCTTCCATCAGCACCATCTGCAAAAAAACAAACAAAAAAAAAAACAAAAACACAGACAAACTGGTGTGTTTGAGAGCATCCAGAAGCACAAAAATTCACTTCTGTCCTCATCAGGGATCGAGCCTTCCAGTCTGCTTCGTCTTTAAGCAGGCGTTCTCACAAACAAACACACCTGTTACTCTCTATTGTTCGCACCGACGTCCAAGTGACATCTGCTGTCCAACTCTCCACTGAGATTAAACTCACCTCCCAGTCGTCCCCCGAGCTGCGGTGCTTCTGAGACATCTCCTCTTCATCTTCCTCCTCCTCCTCCTCCCTGTCCTCAATGAGTACAAACTCCTCTTCGTCACGGTCAGCCTCCCTGTCCTCCTCCTCCCGTCCCTCCAGAATACACAGGTCGGGTCGGCAGTGCTTTAAGTAGGCACACAGCTCATCAGCGCTGCAGCCGGGAGAAGAATGCAGTCAGAAATGTTGAAATGACAAACAGCGCTGACAGCTGTGTCAACATGGCGGGAAATGAGAAACCAACACGAGCACATTAAGTAGCTTTTGCATTATATATACATGTTCTCACTGCTCCCTTTGCTCAGGCAGCTTTGTGATAGTGTGGGGCACTCGCTGGCAAAGGAAAAGTTGGGAACTGCTGGAAAGCAAATTCCTTGAACCTCTTAAACTTCAAAGAACCACTTTAGAGGGGGAGGATCAGTGAGTTAAAGAGTCACTTGCTCGGTATGAATAGATGTTACTTAAACAGTGGTAGAAGACGTACGCGCATTATTTACGTGATTAAATGTGGCAACATTATTAAAAAGCTCAAAAGTGAAACTCCTGCATTCAAAATTATGCACAAAAACGTAAAGCAATCATTGTGCAGACAGTGCTATTGAGGTGTTCATACATAATCAATAAATTAAGGCAAGCTATTTCAGCTGTTTTTTATAATGTTCAGGTATTTAAAATATAAAAATTGCTTTTTAAAATAATTTGAACATGTTTTGTATTTTCAGAAATCTCTATAGCAACCATAGCTGTGAAACAAATGTAGCTGAGTTAAAAGTACAAAGTTTAAACTAGCATGAAATATTAATACACGATACTCAAATATTGACATTCATGAAAGTCCTCAAAACTGCAATTTGAGCACTCTATTGAAAAGTGATTGTTTGGATGTTGTACTCACCCTCTCACGGTTTTCGTTAATATGTAACTAACTGCAGATGGAATTTTTTTGTGCTTTAACTGAGGCCAGGGTAGTTTCCACGTGTCAGTTATGTTTACTCAGTGACAAGAGATGAGCCGACAACCAAGCAAACATTTAACTGAAGTGGCCAGTTTTATCATCACATGCAAATGGAAAATGTTAAAGGTCTCCTTTTGGACCCCGTGGTGTATTTTTTAAAATACATACGCTAGACAAGTTAAATAATCAAGCATGGAGGGGTGGATGGAGACAGGTGGAGAGATCTGTACTTTATAAAGAAGTAGAGCTACATCTAATCAATTTTGGATGAATGGATTGTTTTTATAGAAAACAATCCAAATATGTAGCTTCGATACAGTTTGTCGGAGTTAATTCAGCTCCCAGAGTGGGATTTTAATACTACGTCAAACTAGTTATTGTGGAAAAGTAAGTTGATCACCAGCATGTTTCAAATGAATGAAAGGAGCACAGATTTTACACATTAATCAGTAAACTCGTCACATTCGATAATGCACAATAATACCAATGGAAACAGTTGTGTAAGGCCTTCTGTGAATCTGGAAGTTACATTAGAGAACAATGAGCCAGAAATTATAATCAATTGTTTCCCTAAGCAGGCCATTTTAAACTGTTTGTTTACATATATTTAATGGAAATGCTGAAATATACAATCATATACGCTAGAATATAATGATGGTAATTATTTAGGACAGTGAAAACCCTAGTGACAATTATATGCATATAGGAAAAGCCCTTATGGGTCAGCTAGATCTTGTGATTCTTGAAATAGATGGTCAGTATCTGTAGTCTGAAAAGCAGCTTTGATAAGAACACTCTGCGAGTCATTCTGCAGGCCTCAACATTCAGGTCACAAGATGTACCGAAAACAAAGACTGTGGAGGGTTTGAACAAAAAGAAAAGCCTGCGGGTATGATCACACACAAAGTGGCGATGCAGCTCATGACAGGAGGCGAGAATCAGGTGATAATCAAATTTTGGTGAGACCTGTGATGCATGTTAAACAGGGTGAAGAATCCTGTTTAAGTCTGAGATTGGCTGCTCTCTGAGAGGTGTACAACAAATATACAAGTGGACTGATGATCACCAACTCTAGTTCATTCTTCCAGTTCTCAAATGTGTTGTGATTACTTAGTGGAAGAGGAATTCGGGGAGTGTGGAAGGCAGATTAGAAACTCACCACAGATGACATCATCAGGTCTTAAGACTTGGCAAGGAGCCTTCATTATTGTCACGGCCTGTGGTGGCCGTGTGTGTGGGAAAAGGACCTTTGTGTCTGGATGGTGTGGACTGATTACACCTGGTCGACGACTGAGCCCAGATTCCCACCTGGCACTCATTAGGAGTGATTGACCTGCAGCCCCAGATCTCCTCCCAGCCCTGGTCCCCCACACCTTGGATTGGTCCACCACCATGACTCCTCCTCCCACAATCACTGCACATGACTATATACCTACAACCAAGACTCTCAGTACAGGTGGCTGGTAGTTGTGACCACTTTGCCCTGGTGCCTCTAGCAGTCTGCCAACTTAGTGAAGAAGCTGTTTAGTATCTAGAGTCTTCGTGAACTGTGTGTTCAGAGGCACCAGTTTTGTTTAGTTCATTTTTGTGCACTCTTTGCATTAGTTTTTGTTACTTGTGGTGGGTGTTGCTACTGTACTTAAGTTTGGCTAGGGCGTTTACTTGTTTTATTTGTGTTTAGCTAGGTTACAAACTCTGTTAGCCTTCATTTTGTTATATTCTGTTCTTTGATTTAGCAACATCCACCAGTCTTGTGTTCTTATCACTTTTATGTTCTATTTGCTACTAAGCGATAAATTCCTTTACCTGAACCAATAACATTCTGGTTATTTTGTTGCATACAGCCGACCCCTAGAAGTTGTATCATAACAATTATAAACTACATTTAGCTGTTGGGTTTGACCCTGAGATCAAAAGGTCAAAAACATGTCAAGCTTGTTTCTTGTCTTCGGCCTTCTGAGTACTAAATTGTTGCAGTCGCTCTTTAAATCTGCCATTACTTTCTCTGCCATTACTTACCTTTCCTGTGACAGGGCGATCCAAGCATCCCTTCTGGGTAAGGTTCTAGCCGACCCCAGACCTCCGATGCCCTTTTTCTTTGCTGCAGACGGCTGAACCCGCAGCCGCACAAACATCAGACTCCCAGGACTACCTACTGATGACCTTCGAGAAACTGAGAAATACAGAAAGACTGACTTATGGTAAAGAAAATGTGAACAAAAGAAATAACACATGCACCACAGAGACATAATTCACATCCATACCTGCAGTCTGACTCTTCACAGAGGATTTATCTGTCTCATCAGAGTGCAGCAGGTTGATGGTCACTTTACTCGCTGCCTCTTGACCTCCACAGCAGAAGGTGGCAGCACTGCTCAGCACAGCCACGCCCAAGCCGCCCACTGACGCCTCTGACAGCACCTCCAGAGGGCTGCTGTCCAGCTCCTTCTCAACCTCTGCCATGTCTGTGCTCTCCGGCTCGTCATCCTCAGAAACCTCTTTGGTCAGGCTCAGAGCCAGACTGGATAAATCCGATGGAGCCACACACACCAGAGCTGGACTCGACTCCCCCTTGTGGTTTGGGAGGCCGCCTGCTTGGCTTTTGGCAGCTTTCAACTTTTGGAAAATTTTCTTTTCTTTTCTCCTAAAATTACAAGGCAAAAAAAGAAAGTTGCTGTGTGCCATTTAGTGTAATCTGAGTCTGTTTGTGTTTAGAGTGCATCGCTGCTGACCTCTGGTGGGATGTGTTGAAGTGAACATGTGAGATGTCAGAGTAGAAGGAGACGGACGACATATTGTCAACCGAGCAAGACAGCAGGTATTCTTCACAGCCGTGTTCCTTCACCAGAGGATGCGTCTTACACGGATCGAAGAAGATTTTATTCGAAGTCACCAGCAGGATTCCTGAAACCACACCCTGATGGAGACAAACAAAAAATGTTGACATTATCTCATGAATATCCACAGAACTGAGATCAGATGAGGGTTTTTCAGCCTTACCTTGCGGTCGGTGATGTAGCGGCAAAACAGTTTGAGGTACGTTGTGGCCTCTGGTCCTTCCCCCTGACAGCACTCTGGTGGCAGAGCCAATAAGCAGAGCTGTCCATCAGGCATCGGCACCGCCTCCACATCCTGTCATCACAACAAAAGAGCCCAAAATATTATGTTTTAAGTAGGGATGTCCAATATTGGCATAAAAATGTAATATCGGTCAATATCGTTATCGTTTTTTTTTTTTTTGCCTATCATGAGAACTGATAAAATAATGCCTGGAGAGTGTGAACTGTTGTTTGAGACAATTTAAAAAAAAAGTGGCATTCTTTCCATAACTTAAGTTGAAATAGTTTTCTTATTTTGCAGAGACAATGTTTACATTTGGAAAGCCTTGTTGCAATTGAGAATGCATTCACTGGGGCATCACAATACAATTAGGCATGCTGTGTTAATTCCATGACAGGAGATACGTGACGTTACCTAAAATTAGTTAAACAGCCCACATATATCGGAATCGGAAATTGAGAGTTGGACAATATCGGCATATTGGTTATTGGCAAAAAAGCCAATATCGAACATCCCTAGTTTTAAGCAAGAAATATCACAAAAACATACTTCCTAAAGCTTTGCAAATGTAAATAGTTACTTCGTTTCTTAGTTTTTATGGCATTAAACTGGATAAATTTGGATTTTTAACAGTTTGTCAGACAAAACCAGACATTTAAATAAGACAGCTTGGGTTTTTGGATGTCATGATGGCCGTTTTCTTTTACTATTTTACAATATTTTGCAAAAATTTCAACCCTAGATAAAACTGCAATATTAAAATCAAGCCAGTATTGAACTAAATGCCACAAACAAAGAAAAGCATGTAATTTTCATATAATTTTTGTGTCTCTTTTCTGTAACATTTTCTTTGTGGTGAAAACACTTGTTTTTAAAGCGCTACATAATTCCATTTACACGTGTAGGAAAGACTTCAAATTAAAGCTACAGTCAAGTGTATTGTGTGTGAATTTGATGCTTGCTGACCACTTAAATTTGGACTCAAATGGACTTCTGCACACACAACGCCCAGAATCTTTTCTGGAATTTCTTAAATTCAAGCTGCTCTCAGTGCTGTCAAGCTTTGTTGCTTGTTTCCATAGTAACATGTCCTTTTCATCTAATTCATTTTAAAACCTCCTCACCTCACATTTTTCTCACCACGGCTAAAAACTGTCTAATATCTGGAAAAAAAAGCCACGGTCATCCCATTAAGATGAACGGCCAGCACTGTGATAAAATCCGTTTTATTACAACAATATTATCTTGTTCTGCTTCTCTGCTATAAATCCACCTTTGTTTCGCACAATATATTGTTTAATTGGGTGTGAAAGCACCTGCTCAAATGCACCGCTATGAATTCTGAAGTGTCTGAATCCTTAATCAGATAAAAGTAAAAGTGCCAGAGTTTCAAAATTCTCACAGCCTTGCATTGCAAATCTGACTAAAAGTGCAAAAGTATCGTCAGCAAAATGCTTTAAGTATCAATGCAAAAGTACTCATTATGAAGAGAGACGGCCCCTCTGAGTGACATAGGTGTTATTGAATATAAGGCTGGGAGATATGCCAAAACATATTATAATGATTGGTCAATATTAATAATAAACACAATATATATTTAGTGTCATTAATGAGAAAGGAGACGTGACCTTGAAGATACACACAACTTGTTAGTTTAAGAGAAAACTCGCAGGAGCTTTTAATTTGAAACTAAAGGGGTAATGTCATATCCAGAATATGATCCGATCCAAAATAAATCAAATTAAGTTTAGTTTTTCATCTACGCTGTCATTTTATCTCGGAATGCATAAGTTGATTTTAACTGCAGTCAACATGACCTCATATTTACACAATACAACACATTCTGCGGCACATTTTGAATATTTATGGAGAGAAATCCATCTCACTAAGGATGACAAACGCATGTTACATCATCTACAAATAAAAACCTGATTTAAAAATGTGTGTGATGACTTCTTGGTGATTCACAGTGTTCACAAATACATTGTCCAAAACCATAAATAAATACCAAGCAATTTAAAGCAATGAAAAAGAATTTAAGAAGTAGCTACACATACATGTTGAGCTTCAAGTTTATGTATCTGTTCAACTTCCTGTGTATGTGAATATAAACATCTAAAAATATTTCATAAGTATCCAGATTGTGAAGTGTGTGTGCACTGACTGACTGAGGCGGATCACATTACATTAGTGTGTGCATTTGCAACTGTGACGCTTTCGGATCCACAAACATATGCTGCGTTTAAGTGCTGGTGGAAAGCTCAGACTCAGATGTCACCACACTATTTCATATTCTAAAAACCAGGCAGCCTTTTCTCAGAAGATTAAATAAATCAAAACTCTATGACTAGACATTTTACATGAACTATTCTAAAGTGATTTGGCCCTAACTTCAGCAAAGTCACATTCACTGACTCCTGTTATTGTCACCAGTAAAGGAAAAGCACCCAGAAGAGCGCAAATACACATTTTCTATTTTCATCATGCCCCCATGTATGATGACAATAAAGCTATTCTATTCTTTTCTATTTTCCATTACAGAAGATGTACCGTCTCAGATAAACAATACTATATGCACAGACATATGGATATGATATTTTTAAACTGTTGGCAGTGATGCACCAATGTGTAAGACGAGTTTTAACTATGCATTTACTGTTAGTCTTAGTCAACTGGTTTCCAACTTTAGCGTCAGCCGCCTACTAAGAGTCATGAGATTATATGACAAGTCATCAGATAATTAAAAACTAACTTTTGCTTCGCTAGTAATCATTTATTTCAACTTTTTTCTAAAGTTTGACAATAAATACTTGATATATTGATGTTAAATGATGGAATGATTTGACCTCTGAGCAAGTATTTCAAAGAAACCCTCAGTAGTTCAGAGGGGAAATCTGCAGGCCCCAACTACACACACTTATTTTTGCTTTTTTTTGTAATGTGTCACAAGTTGAAATGCTTCGAAAATCACTGCATTATTGTTAACAATGTATTTCTACAGGTCATACAATATTTTGTATACAATCAAATTAAAATGTTAAAGCTCAATAGGAAAATAACAGTAGCTACAAAAAAGTGAATTATTTATCTCTGTGGGTTTTGAGCATAAACTAGCATTAAATTGCTTTAAAATGCTTAAAACTGTACTTATTCATGTACAGTAAAGTGCATTAAGAAGTGTTCTTAGTTACTTTTCACCACCGCTCTTAAGTTCACATGTATTTTCTGACATACTACAACATGAGTGCCTTCTAGATTGCAGAACACACAGTAAAGGCAGTTATTTTTCTGCTTACCAGTAGTTTGTCATATTCTGCCTCTGGTGAGAGGGACTGAGGCTGTGCAGCGAGCGTATCCAAACTGTCCTGATCTGCCTCCGCCTCCGCCTCCGGCTTCTTTTTAGGTTCAGACTCCGAGTCCACCTCTGGGTGAGACGATCCTTGACCGGTGGAAGCGTTTTTCCCCTTTGGGACGACCAGCTGCTTCAGAGTAGAAGCCATGATAAGAATAGCTCTGATATTGACATGGACACACTGTGCAGCCCAGTGACAGGAGTGATTACTTCCTCTTTCTACGGCCCAGCACTTCCTCACTTCTCTTTGTTTGTAGTCACATCTTTGCTCCAAAACACATGAGGGTTGTGGATGGGAGGTGGGACAGTTTTACAGCTACAAAACATCGATCTACGACAGCAGCTTAGAGAATATTATCAGCCTGATCTAGCTCGTAAAAAAGAGGTTTCAGGAGTGTTACTGGTAACTGAAAGGGCTTAAGGTGGAGCAGCAAAGTGGAGCTCACAAAGAGGAGAGCTTGTTTTGCATTTCAAATCAACAACAGCAGCTGTGTCATTTCCATCTTTACACTCCGACAGTCTACACAAAGCAAAATGTGAGTCACATGTCAGGAGCCGTCATGTGCTTACACTTGACTCTTACCTCTCTGGGGATGAGGGAAGCAGACGAGGAGGACGGTTGTGCGGAGGTGTGGGAGGAATGGTGGCCCATTCTGCTCTCCTCTGCTGAGGATGCACCGTTACTGTTGAACTTAGACGAGACGCTGAACACCGTGTCTCCAGGGAGACCCTATAAGGGAAAAACACAAACACAAGAAAATCTCAAAACTGTCTCTTCAGCACAAGTTCAGATCTGATCACACACCAGCTTTAAAGGACTTATTCTGTATCCATGCATAAGATAAGTGAGCATCCATCTTCAAAACTGTGCCTTTCAACTGTTCAAGAAGGAAAATACGGTGTAGAAAAGGACATCAAGTGTATTATCAAGTAGCTCTACCGACCACAAGTTCAATATATACCCGCTGCTTTCACTGTAAATCAGTTTAAACATTTAGGAATGTAATCGGATTTGATGTGAGATTGTGAACAAAATATACGATTGTTGGCAAATGAGATCATCAAGTTGAAACTGTGGGAGTCGAGCATCACAACTGTCATCCACTGACAGATGGAGCCGTTGACCCAAATTAGATTACTGGCGCCTGACAGATTATGTGACCACGGAAAATCACTGTGCTTTTGTGTGGGTGTGAGCCTGTAGATTTGTCTTAGGAGGTGCACTTTAGCAACCATAAAGTGTGTGTGTGTGTGTGTGTGTGTGTGTGTGTGTGTGTGTGTGAGACGTGTGCGTGCATGCATGATTACAACATACACTCTCAAGGACAAGCCTCAAAATATTAGATACAGAGCACAATTCGGCAGCAATACAAAATGGTTTGTAATTTCAAATTCTGCAATGTTTCACACAACATGCACACACAGTACATAAGATTTTAACACTAATATAAGAGGTATGTATACTGAGATTTTTAAAAAAAGACTACTGTAAGAAAAAAACGTGGATGAACCAGGATTGTACAGTGAAAAAGTAAATTAAGAGCTCCCATTAATTAGCACTAATGCCCTTTCCAGATGCAATAGAATACAGAGTCGCATCACAGCAGACAGACAAAACAACACTTGATTTCTTTTTTCAATTCATAATTACAAGCTTACTTATAATATCAACAACCAAGCTGATAAATACCTTAGAATAAATGCCTGAAAATACATTCCTCCTGGCGTATTTGTTGCAGAGGCTCTGAAACAGGCTCTGTTTCCCCATGATGTCGGCTCTGACTCTCAGCTCATCTCTGAACCTTGGACGCCTTTTATCAATTTCTCTCAAGACCATAAATTATGTAACCAATTATCAGTCGCAAAGTGCTTCCTCAGGTAAACCCTATCAGATGTTATATAAATTCATCAATAAATCCACATCTGACTCTCTCACCTGCTCCCACAGCTGGGCTCCTCGCTGCCCACAACAAGTCAAATAAAGTCGGTAAAGTCAAAAAACACAAACATGTGACTCACCCTGCTGCTTGTGCTGTCATCTGACCGTGCACCCACATGCTCTTTTGTCACTGCAGCATTGTTTAGATCCCATGAAGTACCTGCGAGGAATAACAAACACACAACAAAACAGCGTGAGCACAGCAGAGGTATGAGGAAGCAGCACCTTCACACTACTTCCTAACAGGATTACTGCAAGTCGCCACGGCTCAGACGCCTTCCATTCCTCTCTGTATGGAAATAACTTCATGCAAAGGCATTAGATTGCCAAGAGGTTCCGAATTATAAAATGTAAATTCAGGCACTGTTTCCTCCCCACGGCCGTTTTGCTTCTACGTGATGAAGAAAAACAGCCCGAGGGTATCGAACCCGGCAGGAGTACCTTGCAGGTAGTACTGCCGCAGCTTGGGGTTTCTGATGTGGGGGATGTGGTTGAGAGGTCGGCCCACGATGGGCTGGTGCTGACGCTGGCTGCTGGCATCCTGCATCGCTCGGGCGTGAGGCTGGGACTCCCAAGGCCGCTTAGCGAACTGCGGAGGCTGAGTGACACCAGCAGGCAGCTTGGAGCCCAACCTGAGCGACAGAGCAGCAAAAACATACCATTATTTATACTACTATGTTAAATAGGCTGCATATTAACACAGAAAAAACTGTTTCTCTCCTGTAGCACATTACATTCACATTGCACCGCTTTTTTTAAGCATATGTAAATGTTCCTTCCAGATAGTGCCCTTAACACGTCCTCAGTGGACACATCTAACAGACACACAGCAACATTAGCTTTAATTTAGAGTTTACTGTCTCTGCCTGTTTTAATCCACTAACTCATGAGAACAATCACAAGGTCTTTGATTCGCAGTGAACAAAGAAATATTGGCTAGTTCAGCTTTCAAATTGAGCAAAAACTCACTATACAACAGAGTGCACGCTGTGTTTTTATAATTTTTTAAATGGTAAAATCAATGCCTATAAATACAACATAACAAATCCGAAAAATAAAGCATGCTGGAAGTTGATAATGTCATCTGGTGACATTTTAAAGTGATACATAACTCCTCGACAGAGAATCAGCAACTGAGTCAAAGAATATTTGTTTGACTTCATACATCCAGTTAAGCTTGACTCTAAAAAAAAATAGATTGTGAAATGTTCAAATGAAATCACTACAATCACATGATGCCAGTATAAGTGGATTATTGCTTTATTTACTGTCTGTAAAACAGCTGCTACATTTATCCCTTGTTGACTCAGTCTGTGTTACTCAGCTTGAGGAGATAGCTTCAAATGTCCAAAAGATATAGGTGATTAATTATCAGTTAATCAGATGGTAATTTTTATGATTATAATCAACTGATTGCTCTATAAAACATGTTACTGTCTAACAATCAGTCCAAAATAGAAAGATAATCCATAAAGTATCACAGAATACAGAGATAAGCACCAATGCACACATTTCCAAAAGTGGAATTTTTTCAGTTTTCTTGAAAAACAAGGAATGATTATTCAGTCACCTAATCAATAATTTCTTCTATAATCTTTTCAGCCTTATAAAGTATATAATCAAAGCAAATATAATAAAATAATTCAGGTTTAAATGTCCGCTACTTGACTTTCTGCAGCCTACACAGTCTTCAGTCAGACTTCATACAACAATTTCAATTATTTTTGTGATATACACGGCATCCAAACGCCAAGAATGAACATCCACAGTCAAACGTAAGCTTGGATTTGCCCTTTAACAGCAGGGAATCAGGAACTTGTTGTTTGGAGTATTTAATAACAGAATAGAGCAGCGTTTACAGTCATATCGTAGTTATTTATAGGGTAGTAGGAGTTGTCTGCCTGTTCCTGGCAAGATGCTGCAGCTCTCACCCACATGAGTCCTTCAGTGACAGTCCATGAAACCAGCTGATGGAAGTGTGCATTTACATGTATGACACATTCCTAATTTAAAATCCTATCACCCACTAATGAAAGACTCAATTGTAGCACGCTTAAATCCGAGATGCAAACGGCAGCCAAACTAATCACATGTCTCCTTTGCTTTCTCCCCAGTAATCCACACATTTAGAGGTCTGACCTGGTCTTCACGTTGCCAAAGTAGCTGGTCCTGGTCTTGTCCCTCTGGGGCTCGTGGTCCATTGCTCCTAAAGTTTCGGGTCTCCTTACAGACTGAGCCATGTTTCGTTTTCTTTCTTTCTTTAGTGTGACGCTGGCAGCAGTGGCAGATGCAGAAGGACGAGGGGCTCAGCTGGCATCCTTCCTCCTCCTTTTATTCCCCATGCCTACCTCTCACCCCAGTTACAGCACCTACACAGGACGGCAACCAAGTCATAAAATGTGGGCTGACTTTACAAGCATCCACTGTGCACAGGAAAGGAAAAAAAGCCTGATGCACCTGCAGCCACATGACCCAGTGAGGAAGTAAACCAGATAATGGAGCAGGGACTTCAATTGAATTAAACTGTTGATCAACCACAACAATGTTTAGTGTTTAAGCGTGTTAACATGAGAGTTGCTGACCAAGTGGGCCAAGTTATGTTCATTCTGCACTTATACAGCTCAAGATTTCTCATTTATGCAATATTTTTACACAGAAGATTACAAAATATGAGCATTTTGCCTCTAAAATGTGTCAGATTTTGTATTTCTGGGTTCTAAGCATTGCACAGCTGTGTTGAGACATCCCAGAAACTATGTTCATACCATAGCAAAGGCATGCACATCTGAACTACATCGTGCAAAAGCCTAATTCCTGCAGCTTCAAGGCTCACATCCCTTTGGGGGGTGGAGGTTTGTCTGTCATGTCTGAATTAGCAGGCACAGCAGGGTTAGCTTAGCTCTCTCCAGGAATGCTACTTCATTAGCTCCTAACACTGCTCAGTCACAAGACGGAGAGATGATAAAAATCTGCCTCCCGAGAATGACAAGGGTGCAGTCATGATCGTGGAGGAAGTGAGCATTTGAGACGACATCTCAGAATGATCGAGACAGCAGCAACAGCAGAGGAAATAATTACATCAGCAGCAGATGCAGCTGAGATGGAGACTCCCAGGAGCAGCAGGTAAACAGAGCAGTTTCTCTACTGACCTGTGTGTTATCAAGGGATGCAGGCGGGTGTCGGTCATATGAGCGTCTCTTCATGTTGCAGTGTTATGATATCACTGCAGACAACAGTAACAAGTTCAATATTCACGCTCCGCCCTGCGACCAAAGAGCCGCTGCGCAGATTCACGGATACCCGACAAGAGAGGTCCCCTCCCCGGCCGGTGGACAGCGAAGAGGAAAGTCGGTGGGAGGGATTCATCTTGTGTTTTTAATCTTTTCTCAGTGATTTGATGAAAAGAAACTCTTGCTTGTCCTTAAAAATCATGAGGAATTAAAACTATTTGTGACCGCCTATGTCCGGAATGCTGTTTTGTTTAAAATTCAATAAATAAAATAAAACTTAAGATGCATGAAAACATATTCCAATGGCAGAATTAACTATTTATATGAAATAAATAAATATTAGCATGAAAAAAAAGTAAGAATGTGAAATAAATTCTGAAAATATGAATGGGACGATAAATATTATTTTCTTTGCATATGGTTCCCTTCGTCTCCATTATGAATATTTTTTTTATTATGCCCTGAGAGATTATTGATCCATTTCAATGCAAAATTTCCAGTGACAATAAAAGACGTTCTATTCTATTCTATTCTATTCTATTCTGTTCTGTTCTGTTCTGTTCTGTTCTGTTCTGTTCTGTTCTGTTCTATTCTATTCTATTCTATTCTGTTCTATTCTCTCCTTCTACTGCTACACTGATGACACACAAATGTACCTCCAGGAGGTGAAGAGGTCAAAAACTATCTTCGGTTAAGTAATTATAAAACAATGGCTTTGTTCCTTTTAATGATCTTGATATTTTAGTATAATTATTATAGTAAGTATTATATGTACAGATTGATCTTACATGTTGCTAGCCTGTTTTGCATTGTTTTATTATTGCTTTATTTTGTTTTATAAATGGATTTTTCATTCTTTTTTGGTTATACATGCCCGTCTGACAACATGTATGGCACTCTGGTCAGTGTAGGTGTTTTAAATGTATGATATAAACAAACTCGATTTTTTAAAATTGAATTTTATGAATAAATAAGTAAATGTAATAATTAAGTAAATAGTTAGTTTATTGTAAAACATGCCGTTTGTCACTCACAATTCATTCATTCATTCATTCATTCATTCTTGAGTTTGTTTATTTTGTATAAATTATTTTTAATTTATATGTATTTTTAAAAGTAAGAAAATGCTTCTCTTTCATGTTTGCAAACTCTAAAAATGTTGCTTGAATGACAAGATGACATTATCAAAAACTAGTGAGAGCCAACATTTGATGAACACAACAAAAAAAGACCTGCCGCAAAAAAAGAATAACCCAATTTTGAGTGGCTACCAATGCAATTTTATTCCTAAGTAGGGAATTTGCTGTTGCTGGTTCCTTCTCTCTGCACTTCTGTTCTCCCCCAATAGGACGCACTCATGCACTGCTTGTGAGGCTCCAGCCAATCAGATCACAGGACAGGGAGGAACAGGTTTCCGGCCTAATGAACGACAACAGTCTGAAAGACGTAGAGGAGAAGCTACTACTCCTGCAGACTTTAATGGTTTTGCTCTACAAGTTCCGGCATTAATGTACCGTAAGTTACACTCTTGCTGCATATTTTGAATTTTATAAAGACAAGCGAAACATACTGATAAAAACGTCGAACCACGATACAGTTGAGGGTCAACCAAGGGGCCGTTGTTTGTGCTGCTAAAGCTAACCCTGTGTGTTTGATAGCCGTAGCTAAGTTAGCTACCGGCTAATGATAGACTGAGCAAAGCTATCCAAAAATGAAGATACTAAAGGTTTTCTTTCTTGTCGTTAGTTACCTTCTTCCATCAACGGAAACGTCACTCAAAGCAGCACGTAGTGTTAATTAGCGGTTTCTACTTAGCTAGCTATGTTAGCACACATGATTGTAGATCTTGTCCCGGTGAGATGACAAAGTTGTACCAACGCTAGCTGGCTGACCGTGACGGCAGATTTTTAATATGCGTTAATGTTGCGTTGAATTTTATTTTATTTTATTTATTTTTTTTAGGGGGGGGGGGGGGATTTAACTGTAGAAGTTCAAATTGATGACTAAGTATGGGTGTTTGCTCATTCTGTAGCTGCATCTGCGTGTATTTGCAAGTATCTGCTTGCATGCTATATGCAGTGTTTGTTGTGCAGCTATTTTGCTGTCAGATTTCACTTGTCAAGTAAAACTTACTGATATCTAATTTCATTCAACCACCAAATAATTCAATGCAACCAAAACAGTAATGGTATTAACACAGTATATTCCGTTGTTTGCATTTGTAAAATTAAATGACTGAAACATGTAACCTGACTGGTTTCAAAATCCAATCAACGATTACTCAATCAAACAAGCACCCGTGAAACTTTCTGTTTTAAGTTGGTCTTAAAGTAACAGTGCATTTGAGTTCTCCTCCTGCTTGTGTCTCTCAACAGATGATCTAACTAATCACTAATTTAAATCCCAAGAATTGGCAGTTGCACTAACATGGCATCTGTTTACTGAACTGCTCCGTCTTCAGACACCGCTAGCACCAAGCTTTGGTGTTCAATTTTCCATCGAATGAGACTGACCCACCGTCGTCATGGAAACAGAAACAGTAAGTTTGCACTCTAGCTGTTAATGGCATCATAATGTCATTGTATTATTTGCTTAATACTGTCTTTACCTACAGGATAGTACAGAATGCTCTGACATATTATACTTTTTGGAGAGCCTAGCAGTGTTGTATTATTATGTTTTGCAGGAAGTAATCCCCATCTGGCAGAATAAGCCTCATGGCTCCACCCGCAGTGTTGTGAGAAGAATAGGTTCCACTCTACCCCTCAAACCTCCACAAAGAGCATGTTTCCAGGTACATATAGTACTTCTATATTACCCATTTGTCTAGCAAATATATTTCCCCCTTATTGCCATGAAATTCTAATGTGTACTCCAATAACTTATTTCCTTGTGCATTAGGAGCTACCAGGCCTGCCGTCTCTTCGGCCTATGGATGGGCCTATGGTTCCTACCTTGGCAGATATAGCTTGGATTGTTGCAGATGAAGAGGAGACGTATGCCAGAGTGAGGTAACTCAACAGCTAAGCCGTGAGAGACAAATGTGAAGGTTATGGAGTAGTTCCAAGTCATTGCTTCTGAACTGCATTAAAGCAGATTGATTTTCCCAATTATTAGATGTACATATGCCACTCAAAGGACTGATGTGTAATGCTTTGATGTCGCATTTTGGTTCATATTGTGCCAGAAAGGTGTTGATTCTGCTCTGTAGTGAAACTTATGGTATTGTTAATGTTATATAACCATTATAAAATTGACAAAGGCAGGGTTTATTGGATTGTATCAGACTGGACAGCTGTACCTAATAAACTCTTGAAGGCATAAATTAGTGCTCGATTATTTTCTGGGTAGGGTGTTACATGATAATAAGTGCTGTTTGGTGATCCTAATCACTCACTTCTCTATTTTCAGGAGTGACACTCGTCCTCTGAAACACGAATGGCGGCCTACACCACTCTTAGTGCTCCATAGAAACTCATCTGTGCCCAACTTCCGCCGTGAGGGCAAAAGAATGGAGGGGCTACGGAAGCCTGGAGTGACTGCTCTGAATCGTACTACAGCCCTGCAGGATGAGCTCAGCAGACTCCGCGCACAGATTGCCAAGATTGTGGCGAGTGATTCTGGTAGGTAACCCACCAATGATGTACCACCGTGTGTACATTTGTAAACTGCGAGTTAGATTTGAAAAAAACATTATTGTGGCAGCGGATTGTAACAGGCACCCTGTTTATTGATACTAAAGGCGGCAGTTTGTAAAGCTGTTCGGAGCCTTGAGGATTTAGGATTGCTTTATTGAGCATGTGTGAGCAGGTTTTACCACAGAGTTACTATCTTCATGTGACTGTGATTCTTTTGTTGTCAAGTCACTTGCCCTGATTTCCCTTAAGCTCTTTGGTGCTAAGATATCTTGGCATCAGTTTGTAGGTCAGTGGCAAAAGATAATCCGCGGTTCTGTGGCAGTTGGGCGTAACCCACTGAACAATTCAAGAGTGATGATATGAGAGCGTGTCATCTGTTTACATGTATATAATAGGGTTTCTCATCTGACAGATAGATATCATTTAAAAGGGAAGCAAGAAATAGAATTCCTTAGCTCACTCCCGAGTTGGGTCGTTTTTTTCCTGAGAAATGAGCTGTATCACAAACTTTTGCCTATTTATGACATGCTGTCTTATATCAATTTACACTATTAAAATTTCAATATATGGACTGTAAGATGCACTCATAATTACACAATCTCCAGAATGTAATGAAAGAGGAGTTTCTTTGTATGTACGCTGCTGTCTACATCCAGTTCTTCAATACAATATGTTGCTTTTGATGGATGTGAAAAGTTTTGCAACCCCTATTAATAGTACTTTTTTTCCATTCTGAAACCTCAGTTGACTGCTCCCTACAGTAAAAGCTATGATTGTCCATTAAACTGGAGGTAGTGAATGAAAGAAGGATTTTTGATCCAGCTGTGGTCTGTGAATATAGGAAAGAACTCATGCAGATTAGGCCTTTATACGTGATATGTTCATGTACAGTGCTGCAGATATGTGAAACCGGTTGTATAACCCTTGAAGATACTCCAGTTTTTATCATCTGTAAAAACTACTGAATGGTTGTTGCATGAAATAATTCAATCTTGCAGAGAAAATTTGATTTAGTGGCTATGAATAGAAAACTTTGTACAGCACATTCAGAGCTAAGTCGTGGTTGCAGATGATCCACAGAAAACAACTGTAACAACAATACACAGACATTGTAAACAAGCAAGGTGAAGAGTGGGACAGATGACATCTCATAAAACTACTGCACTTTGGTAGTATATAGATCTAGAAAATGAAAGTAAGGTAGTATGTGGACTGTGTCAGAGTAAACCAATGTGTAACTGGAGTAACCACATTGAGTACAAGTATTGCTGTGGTTGACATGCAGGTTTTTCTTGAGTTGTTGTCATACTTTGTAGCATAATGTGCATGGTGCAAAGTGCCACACATTTCACTGGCATTTGAATTCTGATTTGGTTATTTCTCCACCAAGGAGGCGGAGTTATGTGAGGATCTGTGTCTGTTTGCAACATTACTCAGGTCAGAATGTCAGAAATGACACAAGGACCAACTGATTAGATTTTGGCAGTGATGCAGCTTACAGTCTGGATCCATGGATTTGTTTAAGATTCCTGTATCATTGTGAGATAGCAGCACAACATAAGTGTAACTAGGCTGTAACTATGACAACAAGTGAACGCTATGTCAGCTGCCTGCTTGATTGTGATTATATTACAAATTGAACATTGCGGACTTACAAGGAACAATTGATTAAATTGTGGGGGTGTTTCCAAGTCCCATCAATTAACAGCGGCCGCTGCATATTTAGGTCACGCAATTCGGTATCTGTACATAACGTACACATGCATAACACACGCCTGTGCTCAGCACAATGTCATTTTGTTTGTGGGTAGATCTACATTAAATGGCCACATTCTATGGTTCCGTGATTTCTACCACAAATTTTTTTTTGAGGTTTCC
Source organism: Amphiprion ocellaris (assembly GCF_022539595.1). Taxonomy (NCBI): domain Eukaryota; kingdom Metazoa; phylum Chordata; class Actinopteri; family Pomacentridae; genus Amphiprion; species Amphiprion ocellaris. The sequence goes on from NC_072785.1 coordinate 13,066,127, forward strand.
GCCGTCTGAAATGATACGTCTGTGAGTGCTTTTCTTGTTGAGGAATTTTGCCTGTTCTCCGCCTGTTTCTTATTTTTGAACTAGTCTAAGTTTAAATTTCCCTTCAACTCAATGGAAATTAGTTGTTTATATAATCCCTTGATACAACCATTAAAAACAGAAATGGCCTTTGGACTTTTGTTCAGTGGTCCAGTCTGCGTGGATTAGATCAGCTCATTTCTCTACTCTCTACTTTTATTTTTTCTTTCAGGCTCCAACCCACTGACCCCGGATCTGCTCTCCCCCGACGACACAAGCATGAGCTTTTCCATGGCGCCTTTCGAGACGGCATCCTACCAGCCAGCCGCCACAGCTGCTGCTTCCTTTGTCATCAGTGACGTGACGGAGGAGGAGGAGGAGGAGGAAGAAGAAGAAGAGGAGGAGGATGAGAAAGATGTAGTCTCTGTGGTGTCAGAGCTGGTCCCCGACCCTCTGCCGCCTGTTTCCATGACAGCATCAGCCACCTTTGATCTGGACAGGCCTAGCATGGACTTCCGGGAGGCAGAGGAGGACACAGTCTCACTATCAAAGTCCACCAGTTTTGCTGATGTCATGGACATCCTGAAGGACATGAACCGTATGAAGATGAGCAAAGACAGGCAAGACATACGAGTGAACTAAATTCCTCGGTATTCACCATTTGTTTGATATTTGTAGTGACATCACATGTTTTTGGTGTCGTTTTAGGTACAATAGAGGCTGTACGTCGCTCAGAGAGGAGGATTCAGCCACGTTGATTTCAGAAGCTCTGAGAAAAAAGTTTGTCCTAAAGGAAGAAGATACTGCCACTGTGAAAAGGAAGTAGCCCGATCATAACCACCAATACCCGATCCTGCTGCTCCATGTAAGTCAGGAGAAAGTTGAAGAGTTTTTGTAGTTCTTGTTAGAAGGCTTTTCTTGTAGCCTTTTTGTATGATTAACCTTTAATGGCATGGGGGAGGTTCATGTTTTAGTGGCAGAATCTTTTTGCTTAGTTTTTGTTTTTTCTCTTCCTTATTATTTTTAGGCCTTTGCCTGTGGAAAATGTACCCATGGATCCACAACCTTGCTCCTCAGACCCAAGGCAATAACAGTCTGCCAGAGTTTAAACAAAACAACACTTTATGTCAATGTGAACGTCACGGTGCTGGTGCAGTGTGAGAGGGAACAGCCAACTCTGGGTAACAATAATCTGTTTGAGCACTGCATCGCATTTTCCGTTCAGTGTATTTCTCCCTTAAAACAAGCTTTTATGTTGAGATTTATTTCAATAAGGACTCAACAGACTTGAATCCAGTGACGACCAGTCACTTGGGTCTACGTAAATCTGGGATGTTATTTTACAGGAAGGCTTCCAAGAGGCTGAGATCCAAACCTTTTTACTGAGCTTTGGACTTAAATTCAGGAATGTCCCTTTAAAAAACCTTTTATTCATCTTGTTATTGGGAAAGCCCTTCCTGAGTTTGTTATTTTTACTTATGAGTTTTCCACAGAAGCGATGCAAATATACCCATTTGTTGTGTTTTTTTTTCTTCCGTTATGTAAAGAAGTCTTCTAATGTACTTGAACATATTTTCTGTACAGATGAAACAGCTCTGGTGTACATGCAGAGATGTACTGTAGCTCATCACCGTGGGACAAATAACTTCAGATCTTTGCTGTTGATATTTGCATTTCATTAACGACTTTGCAGATGTGCACAGCGTCATGTACTGTATGTCGCCTGCTCCACTGCACCTCCTATGCCTGTCCTTTTTGTTTGTGATTAACATATAGATTGATAGTCACAGGACACTGATTTTAAAACCTAATCATAAAGGAGTGAGAAACGCATCAGTGATGTTGTTTGAAAAGCGAGCCGTGTGGTGTGTGAATCAGAAGATATGAGAGTGAAATCTGCACCTGTCATGAGCTGTGTATTCAGTGAGCATAACAACTGATGCAAGTCTGTACAGGCCTTTGTAGAAACAAGTTTCCCTGCGTATAATATGCAACTTGGTAGAGGAAACCACCTGTTTAATGTAGAGTTAATAAGACAACATTTAAGAGGTGATTTTTTTTTTCTTTTTTATTTTGGGCAGAGACAACTATGTGTAAGAGATCTTTTACGTCCTTCTATATGCAGAGTTTTGACAAAACCGTAAAATCTTTGTATCAAACAGGATTATAATGATAAATATTCTTGTAAATGCCTTACCACAGATCTATTGCCTGCTCCAATGCCTCGTTTTATTCCCATATTAGTTCAAAGTGCCACGGGTTTGTTTTCATCAGCCCACCCTTCATTGCCTGCCCTCTTATGTCCTGAATGTGCCCTTCATTCTCAACTTTATTAAGATACCCAAACATAGGCACCATGTTAACCACCAGTGTGGTTGATACTCCTGTTTTTTGTTTTTTTTTTAATGACAAAAATACTTTTACTTCCACCCATGTCACTCCTTAGTGTGTTGTCATGTTTATGCTTTTGTGAGTGGGAATCCTTTAATGTAGTTTTGCAGTGTGAGAAGTTACTGCTAAGTTGAACTGAACAAGAATTGCGCCTCTCTGTGTGTAGTTGTCTGCAGTGGAGTTGAAGTATGTTTTGTATTGCTGGAACGGCACACAAACTATAATGCTCATAATTATTTTTTCCTCATTGGTCAAGGTGAAGAAAGTGTTAGCTGAGGCAGATATTATATGCAAGTGACTGTTTTTTCTGTACTTGGGATGGTGAATCTTACACAGCCTACACTACCAACTGCATCCTGGTAATAAGTGGAGGGAAATGCAATCTTTGTTTTGAACTTCTACTCTAGTTTATGTCACCGTTCTACATCTGTGTAGCGTTGAGCCCGCCATCGCCACCGTCTGTATCTTTATTTTTTGTCATGTAAGGACTTGTAAATAAAGAATGTGCTGATGTTTTGAAACTATGACTACTTTATTGCATGTAATTATTGTACAGGGACAAGTGTCACCACAAGGGGGCAGTGCAGGGGAACAAAAATAGTAATCTGTTAATTTTTTTCCTGTATAAACTAATGATCTTGAACAGGGGGTCATCTAATATCAGTCTGGGCTATTAGCAGTGGAAGAAGTAACTACGTGTATTTGCTCAAGTACAGCCCTTTGGTATGATTTTGTGTTTACATTCTCTGTTGCTTTACACTTCTAGTCCATTTCAGGGAGAAATATTGAACCTTTTCATTTGCTACACTCATTAGACAACTAGAATAACTATTGAGTTGATGATTTTACACACAAAAATATAATGCATCATAGGTAAAATTACCCAAATGTATAAAGACTAATTTAAATTCTTTTGGAATTTTTTCTACTTTTACTAAAGTAAATTATATGAATAGCTTTTCCAACTGCAATTATTAGGACTTGTGATGAAAGTGGAATTGGCTTAGTTTTACATTGTGTCTATAACCAATAAGCAATGGTATTATTAAGAGCTTTCAGACAGGTTAACTTTAATGTGCTTGATGCAAAATTACTTTGCAAGAAGCACAAGTCAAAGTCCTGCATTCAAAGTGGAATTGAAATTATTGAAGTACTGACGACTAAATGGAAATGTATATAAAAAAAAAACATTAAAAACCTTATTGTGAAAGTAAAGATAAAGAACAGTTGTCAAATACATATAGTAATGAAAAGTGCAATTGGACTTTAATAAACTAATTGAAAAAAATTTCATTTATTGCATTCCTACACTGATCCATTTCAGCACTAGCGTTCATGTTGTGTTGTCCTGTCATGTTGAAAAATAAGCTTTATGTGCCCAGAACTTCAATTTACACCATTTTCTGGCTGAATGAAACCTGACAGACCGTCACAACATGCAGCACCTCTCAACTTGATTACTCCCTGAACTGTCTGTACTGATCCGCCTGTAATTTCTAGGATTATTGTTAACCCATATTCTTTCCCATCTTTCTGTTCTTTCCCAGGATGATGTGGCCCCTCAGTGAGTCACAGTCTATTTTCTGTGAGAGTCCTTGGCCTACTTTGTCCCTCTTCACCTCCACGGTGGACTTCCTACCTATTTTAGATACAGGGAGATGTCTGTGGAGAGCTCAATTAATAGGGCTCAGTGTCAAAATGAGGCTCTGTTAAACCTATAAATACAGGCTTTTAGTTTAAAGTGACATTGACACATTTTCATTACTATGACACTCGATAGAAGAATTTCAAAGCGGGCTAATGCGCTTTTGAGTGAGCAGCTACTGGAAGTTTCCTAAGGCTGTAGAAAATGACAAATCTGACAAGTTTAGACTTGACTTGAGAAATTCAAACCAACTTCAGCTTTGACTGATTACACTTACAGGTTAACCGTTGATGTAAAACGAGTTAATTTCCTCTTCTGAAAATCGAGAAATGTCTGTGTCTTTTCTTCGCATGTCTCAAAAACTGTTCATCCATTCTGCTTTAAACTTGGTGGGTGTATTGCTTAGGACCTGAAGCAGTGCAGAGTCGAGTCTGAAGCAGATTGGATGAACAAGGACCACTTTTGTGAACTTTTGGGCATCTTCAAGCTGACCTTTGGCTGTATCTTTTACTAAATCATCAAAAGGCAAATGTATATCTTCATATGATTATGCTACATTTTAACAGCGGGCACTGCACAGGTAAGAACAACAACCTATATATTTTTCCCCCCACTGTTGCCAAGTGCTCACACAAAGGAAATCATTTGGTTTCTCTCCATGTTACTGTAAGGTCTTGATCTTATTCACAGTACCCAGAGATGATTATTCACACTTATTACTTCTTTTAGTCGTGCAAATTAGTAATGTTTGTGTTTGATCTCAAATGGAAAGGACACTGGGTCAATTCATGCTGTTTTAAATGTGCTATATTAATAAGGGTGCCTTGATTTTGAATGAGTCTGACGGCAAAGAAGAAATTACAGATGAGTCACGGGAATATTAGAACTACACTATCCTCGCTATTTTCGTAAAAATGTCATATTTCAGTAGAAAACCATCAGACCATCTCAGTCACTACCATGATTAAAAAAAGCAGGAATTATTTCAGTAAATTTATTCTTCAATGTTGGTTAAGCTTGGTGAGGCCTTGTAACACAAAATTTGAACTTCAAAGCTCCAACCAAGTTTCTGCACTGCGAAAAATGGCAGTGAAGCAGCAAACACGCAAACAGGTGGAGTATCTGTCATCCTGACTGGTCAGCATGGCGCCTTCACCTCCCTGAGCCTCAGAGCTTTTTGTCAATGTCTCCTTACGTTGCTGGAAGCTCTTCATAAGGAGATCTGTCACTGGAAACAGAAACATCCCTCCAACGTCCTCTGAGATGCTTCCTCATGCTGCCCAGAGGCATTTGTTACTTTCAAGAACAATATGATCAGAGGACTTGCTTTTTTGGGTCCCTTTGTGGCGAGAGAATTGGATGGAAGTTTTACTTTGGGCAGAAACATGGTTAGAGTTTTTGGTTTTGATTAATGTGCCTGACAAATGTGCCAGAAGCTGCTGCTGCAGCAGGGAGGGAATGTCTGAGCTACAGCTGAACTGCCACAGAAGCAAGGAGGAGACGGATCAGTCCAGCAGCCTTCACTCTCATAACTCAGGTGTAACACAGAATGTGTCACAGGAGGCATTATTTACTGCCAAATTGCACCTTTCAGGGAGCGACAGCAAATAGCTTCATGTTGACACGTTAAAATGCCGCATTAGAAAACCATATCCAAAATTAAAGCGCAGAAGTAAATTGGTTTGTTGAAATTATTGAGAGCAGTTGCTGCATTTAATGTTGAAAATCAACAGATGATAAGCAGATACTGATTCACCTGTTGTCTGAAAGAGAGGCTGGAATTAAACTTTAGTCCATTTTGATACATTAAAACAATGTTGAGGTAATTAAACTACAAGAGCGTCTTCTTTATTGCAACATTTGAACAAAATATTTGCCATTAGTACCCCCCCAAAAAACTTATATGAAGTAGACCTTTCAACCTCAGCCACACAATAGTCTCTCAGTTCATAGTTCAAAACTGAATTAACATTTTATTTCTATCTGAGTACTAGTGTATTTAGAAACTGTACCTATATTTGCTTTTAAATTATGGTTTTCCTGGATTTAATGGCCTTCTGCTTTGGAAGTACCAAAGGAACTACCAGAGGCAGAGTGCACTGAGCTTCACGATGATCAAAACAGCTTCCAAAATCTGTCCTCCTCATTATCCGCACAAGAGAGAAAACAACCTGTGGGAGCAGCCAGCATTTGAAGTATCATCATGCTTTTCGTTTGACTTAAAAATACCCCACAATATGCACGTCAGACAGAGTTAAGGCGTGATTAATTTTAACCATGGCAGTGATATGCTAAGTGCTAACACCAAAGCAGTCGTGGTTTGACTTCACAACAACTTGATGCGTGCAAAGACATTTCAATTGTGTCTGAAACTGAAAAAAAAAAAAAAAAAAATCCCAGAATGTGTTAAAACATAACAGCTTTTGATGCGTTTGTCTGCGTGTTCAGGTTGAGTGTCATCTTCCATGTTGTATCGTAGCAACAACCAGCCGAATGAAGCGGGAACTGGGTGGATGACAAGGGTCTGGGGGAACACAAGCGCTGCATCTGCTGCTCCCAGCCGCCCACCGTCCCCGAGTGTCACCCACGCATCCGCCCGCGTCATCAAGACTAAACTAACACTTATGACTCACAACAGCAACAGCTCCACAAGAACGACTGCAGTTCCATTGAATTCACTCCATTGTTTCTATTTTGGGGCTTTTGTAGTGTTTCTATCTTATTAGTGGGTTTGCCCTCGAAACATGATTGCTTTGTGATGCAAAGTAAATTGCGTCTATAAGTGGCACTGTTAATAGCACTTAAGTGCGGTGTTGCCCTGCCTCTCGTTGTCATGCTGTGGTGAACCTGTTGCTGCTTTTTTCTGTGCTGTGAAACTTGTCTTCCCAGAACAACAGAGAAAAAAATATATAAATCTGTCAGGTATGAATTTAACTCTTTAATGGTCCTTAATCTGTCTTTGATTTGATCCCACGTGAATCGCTTTCCAGACACAGTTGTATGACAGTTAAGAAAAACAGTTTTTTTATTTCTTGGCAAGATTTAGATAAAATATTTTATACTAGTGTCATGTCTGTATGCTGATTTTGAAAATACAGCCAGCTGCCAGTTTACTTAGCATAAAAGACAGCAACACCTCTTCCTGGATCAGACCAAATGCTCATTAGCATGGCTCACACTGATCAGCCACAACATTAAAACCTCGGAGAGGTGAAGTTAATAACATTGATTGTCTTGTCACAATGGCACTTGTCAAATGCTGGGCTATATTAGGCAGCATATGAACAGTCAAGTCTTGAAGATGATGTGTTGGAAGCAGGAAAAAAGGCCAAGCATAATGATCTGAGTGCATTTTACAAGAGTCCAATTGTGATGGCTAGACAACTGGGTCAGAGCATTTCCAAAATGGCAGTTCTCGTGGGGTGTTCCCACAATTAGGGAGTTATTAACTACTAAAAGTGTTCCAAAAAGGGCAACTGGTGAACTGGTCACAGGGTCATGAGCACCAGCGACTCACTAACTTGCTTGGGGAGTGAAGGCTGGGCCCACAGGAGAGTTGCACTTGCAAAAATTTCTGAAAACTTGAATGTTGGCTTTGATAGAAAGCTGTCAGAACACATAGTTCATCACTGCTTGACTCCTGTCCACAAATTAAAGTGCCTATATTAGTCACATGAACATCAAAACTGGACTATGGTGCAATGGAGGATTGTGGTCTGGTCTGATGAATCATATTTTCTTTTACACTGGATGGATGGATGTAGTATGTGCAGGACAGAGATGGTGGCAGGATCCACTATGGGAAGAAAGCTGGCAGAGGCAGTGTGGTGCTGTGGATAATATTCTGCTGGGAAACCTTGGTTCCTGGCATAAATGTGGTTGTCAGGTTGACACATGCCACCTTCTTAAACATTGTTGGTGACCACATTCATCCCCTCATGGCAACAGTATTCCTAAATGACCTCTTTCAACAGAATGGGGCCTCCTGCCACACTGTAAATTACTCTGGAATGGCTTAAGGACCATGATGAAGACTTGACTTTGCCTCCAGATTCCTCAAATCTCAGTCAGATTGATATGGAAAAACAAGTCCAATCAATTGAAACTTCACTTCACAACTTCCAGGAATCAAAGGATTAACTGCTAACATGTTGGTGCCTGATGCCACAGAAAACCTTCAGAGGTCTGTGGAGTCGAGGCCTTCATGGACCAGAGTGGTTTTGGTGTCACAAGGGAGACCTAAAACACTATTAAGCAGGTGGTTTTGTTGTTGGGCCAGCAATAAGGTTCTGGGTTCAGACCTACTGGCTGACCTGCATAAGCTGACTGTGAGTGCTCTTTTGGCATAAAGAAAGTAAGCATATTTACCCAAATGTCCTTTAACTCTAGTCTCTAAAATGTGCAACTAAAATGACAAATGATGGAAAAAGCGATGGAAAATGAACAGTGTAATGAGAAAGGGTTACAGACAAGGTTGATGGAATCTGTATGAGGACAGTAGAGCACCCAGATATCTGCGACGTGTTCAAATCCATCATTTTACACCATTAATTAGAGCAAGCCATCCTTGTGGCCTTGTTTTAGTCTGCCAGCTCTTCATGGATGATACATGGCGTTCATCAGCTAACTTAGAAACGACACAGCTTGAATGCATCTTGAGGACTGGGTCAACTCAAACTCTTTCAATACAACCAAATTTGGTGACTCAAGTAAATAAAGAAATAATCTGTATTTATATAATTCAGACAAGCACATGGGGAAAAATGTGGGGGGAGTGGAAACAACTGTTATCCTTTCTTTCCTTTCTTCCTCATCTCTTTGCCCCACAGCTCTGAGTCATGTTTTGATAAGAAATTGATAAGCGACAGCTTGTGAGTCCCAGATGGTACCCCAGTATCATGGCCTATCCGGCAGTTATTCATTAATGATGAGGTTTCTGTGCAAAAAGGAAACTCACAGAAGCCAATATGCTTTCTAAGTGCTGTACATATAGCTGTGATGAACACAGTGGTTGAATCACATGGCAGATTTCTGTGCCCAAAGTGACATGTGACTGTGATTTTTCCTTACCATTTGGTCAAAACATGTTCTAAGATATGATTGGAAGTAAACAAGAGTTTCCTCGACATGGCCTCACTGGGAAATTAATTAAATGAAAAATTACTAGAATCTGCTTCACTAAATGACTATCCTTTTTGATAAGAAGCTGATATGGCTGGTGATTAAGCTGATGTAGTTTCTTTTTACCATTTGATGCCTTTGCCTCGCCCATTTCAACCAATTTACTCAAACACGATCACCAAACTGCTGAGCCGTGAGCAGTTGTTAATGTCTCCTGGTAAACCTGCTGGTGGATTCCTGGAAGCAAAAATCAAATTTTTCAACAGCACCATCATGGCCCCATTAACACACATTCATACGTTTATTTTTCTAATTACGCTTTAGCTGTGGTTTACAACCAATTATCAAATAACCACAATTGAAACCACAAAGATAACCTGAGGCCAGGGGCTGCACACTGTAGCCCAACCTTAAATGTCTTAATACAAATAAGCCATTGTAAAACTTGAGATGAATCATATTTGTGGTTTACCACAAGGCACATTAATCCTCAAGCAGATCTTGCAATATTGCTAAATCTTAAATGTTGAAACAACTGGTGCAAAATAAACAATTTAAACAGGCGTAAATATTATTAATCTATCTCTGAGTATGTGGAAACAGCATAGGGTATATTGGCATTGTTTGTACAATTCATTTTAAGACCCCGGGCTATGAGTGATGCATCCAAGTTGCATCCAACTATTAGTGCTCATAAGGTAATTTCCTTAAGCTTTTGCTAAATATCTTACAGTTGAAATAGTATATGTGATTCCAGTGTAGAGGAAAAACAATGGGACAGCTAACTAGCTCCCTTATTAACACAGGAATTGGCATGTGAACCAGTACAGCCCGGCTAGTCATGTTTTATGGGGATTAACAGCATGTTTGGAGCACGTCATCAACAAATCATATTGTTTGGCTGAACCAACCCAGAGTATAAATAAAACATCTCACTTCAGGCCGCTTGTGTGAATGGAAGACTAATGACTCATAAATTACATTTCTAATGAAGTGTGCACCCAGTGATCATATTTTAGTCAAAATACAAGAGTCATATGACAGGTTGTGACCCAGTGTTCTTTATTTATGGTAATCCAAATGTTCCTCTCCCTACAGTAGCTGTCATTAAGCCAGAAAATATCTTCCAGTGACATCACCGACATTTGAGTCGGTGATGTTTATAGCACATTTATCCAACTGGCAAATGGTGGACAAACATTGTCTCAGATAATCACGTTTCAGTGGGTGGCCCTGTGTCTGTCAAGATTTTTGCGGAACATGAAGGAGAACACTAGTTATATTATGTTGTTTTGTCAGTGACAACAAATCCCACAAAAGCTGATTAGAAAATTGATGCAAATAGTATTGTTTCTGTCTTTTATAGTGTCTTCCTCAGTGCAATATACCTGAAAAATTAAATAAAAATGCAGGAAAGCGCTACACTGTTGCAATGAGTGTTATGTTTCTACATTATCATCAATACTGTCTTGTTTTCAGTTCATGCTGAAACTATATAAATCACTAGCACTTCAAATGTGTATTAATCCACCACTGAAAATAGTCCCCACCCAGTACACTGTTTAGCCTTATTTATTTATTTTTACAATAAACTACTGTTTGATGGAATTTTTATATGTATTCTGTAAGACATTTTAAAAAAAAGTGTATGTCTTCTGGTGAGGGTCTGAACTGCAAAGCACGAGGACTGACAGGCAAATTCATCCAAAATTATTTCAGCCAAAAAACCAAAGTTACAAAAACCAATACTGAATTCATGCCAAGAAAGAGGTCAAAAGTAAAGAGCCTAACTAAGGCCAAAGGCAACAAAATAACCCAGATCCAAGTACACTGTTAAAACAAACTCATAACAGACTTTAAAAACACTGCACAAAAGGGGATATATGTATACTGGCTCATCCAACCAATTCCACACAGTAGGGGGGATCATAAAAGAACAACACCTAAATTAACAACAAAAAACACAAAACGGTACAATTAGACTACTTAGTCAAAATAATCACAATAAACAAACGCAAAATGTTTCTAATTGCATCAAGTAAATCAAATGAAAAAAGTAATATTTAATCAAATTAACCTGGTCCACCCCTTGAAGTGGCAGCACTTGGAATGGTCTGATTGTTGGCTCTACAAAAACCTGCTGCTCCCCTGATGCAGCTTCTTGCCTGAAGTCCTCCAGATGACCACAGCTACAGACGGCCAGATATCCCAGTACCGGTAAAACAAAGAAATGATTCTGAACACAAAAAAGTTAACTAAATGTGCGTGCTATGAGTAGAACTTAACTTGAAATGATAAATTATGTGTTATTCATGCATTTTTGTATGTGCAATGTGAGTGTTTCAACTTAAACTAAAGTGGTTACTGGGCTCACACTTCTGTAGGAGCAAAAGGGCTTGAGACCCACAAACACTGATGAAGAGCTAAATTCATAAAATACTGAGAGTCAGACTAAAGCACTGTTAGCGGTAAGAAAATGTTAACATTATGGCAACATTATTCTGTGTACTTCTGGCGATTTTTGCTGGTGTTATTTGAACTTACAGCTTGATTACCTGCAGAAAGTATCCAATGTTTTCATCTTTCCAGTAATGTTTTTTGGTGAAAGCAAAATTAACTCTGTGAACATGATTCCTGCAACAGATACATATGACAAACACACCCCATCATGGCAAAATGCACAAATTTCAAAAAAGAGAGTGAATTTACAATATCTAGCTTGTGCAAAAGGAGAAAAGCCCTTTGGCTCTGACGGCTCCTCAGTCAGAGAGGTGGTGCTCTCAGCATGGATCAGCTGCTGCTCTGTGCTACTTTTAGCTTCTGTTGTCTCATTAGCCCTGACTGGCACATACTGAGGTTTAGAAATGACCAGCTGGAGACCAGTTACTTGGTCACCGGGGGGTCAGCGGTGCGTCGCTGGGTCAAATACAGTGCTGAAAGAATGATGCTTCAGTCTGAACAGCGACTCTCTCACTTCAATCAGTGTCCAGTGCAGAAAGCAGACACGGTGTTCAGTATCTCAATCAGTCGAGTTTTACACCTCTGAAGTGTGAGATCCTGTGAGGTGCCGAAAGATCCGTGAATCAGCCGAGACAGATGAGGCAAAGTTGGTGTTTTGACAAACCTGGCGATACTCTCAACCTGCTGTGTTAAAAGAAAATGAATGTAAGGATGCTTGTGGACACATATGCACCCACTATTCTGCATTCCTTCTGAGGGCTTGGTGAGAAGATCGATAGTGCACTTCTGAGTAGGGTCTTGTCGTCACCATGAGGTTGCCAGGCAACCAGTTGAGTCACCAGGAAGTCTCGCAAGGTTGGCCTGGTTGATTTTTTTTATTTTTTTTTTACTTTTTTGACGATGATTGACTAAAAACATAATTAGTGAGCTCCAAAAGTGATCATAGGTGTTTTTTATTTAAATTTTGGACAGAGCTAAGATGGAAAAAGGTGAAAAGCTGGCCTGGCTTTCTTATAGGATATAGATTCAGAGATGGCTGAACCTCCACAGCTCATGAATGTTACATCTGGTTTGTGTGATTTGTGCTAAAACCAGAATTAAAATGACAGAATTTCTTTCCTGGAGACACTGACTAGTCTAAGATATCTGCCTCCTGGCTGCAGCAGACACAAGCGTGATTTCAGTCTTCTTAGTTTCTGGTGTGAAATTGTATTTCCCAGAATGTCATCATGACTCCAAAGTGAAGCATAACTACAGTACATGCTGTCATTTTTTTGGGGGGAAAAAAAAAAAGTCATGACACAGTATGAGTCTTTAGAGTTAATTTAACTTTGGAACACGTTTTAAGATTAGATATTTTTTGCATTGGTTGTACATATGACAGCGGAGATGAGGACATAAAATATCAGGAGATGGAGGGATAATCATGCAAGAAAGGGCCCTGACATGAATCAGTATCAGTGTACACACACCAACACACCCACACAGACTATACTCCTGTCTCTCATTACTTTGTCCTACTCTGCAGAGACTATTCCGAGGGTGGCTCATAATAAGATCGACTAATTAGCCCTGGTTCTTAGGGAATCCATTTGCCCATCACTGCAACACATGCTGGGACATATGTGTGTGTCTGTCTGTGTGTATGTGTGTGTGTGTTGTATAATGTCAGGCTGGGTCATTGATAATTGCTAACATTTTCAGTTTTGCTTTGAGCTGAGGACACAGATAATAAATAGATGATGTGCTCTTTTAGATGATGGACGTTAAAGGGCCATTTCAGCTATTAATAGTAACCTGATCAGATCACTTCGTTCTCCGTATGTCACCCTTAATGTGCAGTGAATGCACATCAAATTACGGGTTTTACTTTGCTTCACATATTTGCTGTGCACTCTGAAATTATTCAATTTACAGACATCTACAGAGAAGCTTTGCAGTGCCTTATGATCATTTTAAATAATAGAATTGCTGCAGTGTTAAATTAGAAAGCAGTCATTGTACAGAAGAAGCTCCACTAATAGAACAATTCCGATAATTTTCCATCTAGAAAGTCACTTTCCCATCAGTTTCCACTCAGTTGTTAGAAAGTTACAACCATATGTTAGTTCTATCGACCCTTATACTTCAACGAAAAAACGTGAAATTTGATTCAACACCGATCCTGTCTTCTTGGTGCCACAAATGGATACAAATACCATGTGTGAGCAGGAGGCCACGCTCCAAGAATAACTTGGTGACATGTTGAGTCTCCCAGAGAAGCTGAGAACCCACCAGAAAGAGGCAAAATGTGGAGTTTGGCACATGTAATTGTGACAAAATCTGAGAGGGGATTTCATAACCTCCTGCTATTTGAGCCACAATGAGGCATAATGGCACCGATTTATCCGACTATACTGTTTACAAGGAAAGCAACCTTTTTAGTGTCATGTTGTGAATTATTTACAGGGATACAGCTGAAATAAACAACACATCAACAACATAGAGTCGAGCATGGAAGCACATTTTCACGAAAGTCATATTTTTAACTAGGAATCTGCATCATTACCATAACCATCAATTTGGGTCTTTTTGCATTTATGTTCATTTTCTGCTCTGTATATGTAGCTGCCACAGAAAACAGTGAAAATTTAGTAACTATCTGCAGCTTGCTGTAATATTTAACTTTTAGTCTTGGTGGAAATCTGAGGTTGAAATATTTAACCAATCTAATGATTAATGATCGACATCATTCCTTAAGAGGAATATTGTCTGTGCCTTAGTGTACATACTTTTAGTCATGCTAAGATTTTTGCTGTTGCTGGTGATGTTTGAGTGGAGAAGACTGAAACTTAACAAGAACATAAAGATGGCTGAAAAAATGGCACTCCTCCAAGTTAGGACCTGCCCAGCAGTTTTTCAAGCCTGCTTAGAAATACCCATCCTAGAATACTTTATACCTCCCACATCCGTGTGTGCAGACCAATGCGAAATTTGCAAACAGACAACTACATTGTTCCATTCTTACTACAATAGGGATCTGTTTGCTATGCAGAATGTCGCATTACCCCTCATATCAACTACATAAAAACCCACTGGACTCCAATGTTTGGTTCTGAAAGGCTTTCTGTAAATCCTCACGACAGAATATAGCAGCTACTTACAGACTGACCTATAGCACAGTGTAAGTGTGGTTATTTCTGAGGTGAGCTGAGCACAATACATGGACATGGCACAGGATTCCTGAAGAATCTGAAACTACCTACTGTGTTTGGGCCCAATCGGAAAACATGTGATCAAAGCTCCTCAAAAGAAGAAGCAAACAGTGACTACTTCAGTTACAGCTTCTTTGATGATGAACTTTTTAAGGCACAGATAATGGCAATTCGTCTCACTCAGTCTCTCCCCTAACAAGTATTTGCTTTGGAAACCAAAAGATTACTACAGAGGGAACCACGTGGACCCTCGTGGGCTTGGGTGAATGCTGAAATTTATGTAGTGCAAATACTTGCAGGTTGTGGTGAACATGCAGTTACAGAAAGCTTGAACTGGCCTTGAAATGGCTTTGAAAGAGTTTCTTCGGATCACAAGTTTGGGGCTGCATGCCTACTGTCCCATGTGGATTTCTCCTTGTGGATACATATGCAAAAAGCATAAATTGGACTTAAAGCAGCCCGCAAGTTCCAACTGCGGAAAATGTCATATGTTTGTTTGTTGAACAGGGGAAACACAGATAATCATTTGGGATAAACAGTGCACCACATGGATGTGCAGTATATAAGGTGTTCAAAATTCATTTGAGGTCATGTTCCTGAAGGACCATTTTAGGTTAAAAAAAAAAAAAGCCAACCAAATAAATTAGTAAGACTGAACTGAACTAATAGATGTATACCAATGACATATTTTACAACAGTGCAGGATCCCCAGAGGAAAAACCCTCATGATTTTGACTTTTTGTATAGTGTTGTCATTGGGTCAGAATTTCAGTTTGTCCAATACATTAGTATTTAACTAAATACCTGGAAAAACCTTTTGTGCATTTAGCACTAAATGTATTTAGTGACAGCTAAGAGGTGTTGCATGCTAACACACAAAACTAGTTGTAGATATAGTGGCTGCAAATCATCACCCTGTTGGCATTATCATTGTAAACATGTTTTAAACATATTCTCCTTGACTGTGCCTGTACAGTCTCTGCTTAATATAACCCAAAGTAAACATTATCTTGTCATTTAGGCAATCAAAATACATATATTTTTTTTTACATTAAAAACTGTATTCTTAAAATCCTGACTTTGGTGCAAGATGTATAGGAGTGATTTGTCTTGGTTGAATGTTAGAATGAATATATCTATTAAGATCATTCAGCAGCAGTTCAGACATCTGCATAACCTTATCATCTTCCAAACGCAGATCTTAGCTACAACGAGTGTTTTTCTTTAAATCAATACAACACATTTATGTGCGAAGTCATTAATATGCAGTGAGGTACTAAAGCGGTATAACAACCATTTACAATTCTTTGACAAGCAACCAGCAAAATGCTTGTGAGGCACAGTTACATCACATAGACACACACAGACACCTTGGTAATCTTAAAATACACTCCCTCATCAACAAGTCTGCCACACATGTAAACCCAAGTGTGATCAAGTGATGGTAGAAAATTCAAATTTGTGCTTGTACGATTTGACATTTGTGCACAAGTATATAATTATTTTGATCTTTAACACTGGCTTCAGCATTAATATGAAAACAAAAACATGCTTCAATTAAAGAAATCTACAAATGTATTAGATGGCTTAAACAGCAAAGTGTGCATAAAGTCATATTAAAGTCTTTTTAGTGGCAAACGGACTGCGTGTTTGGAGTATGCTGTCTGACTTTAAACCAGATCTACAACTGTTTATACATTAGATGCTACATTTCCTGAGAAAGTGAGCAGAGTTCTAAAATAATGAATAAAAATGACTGGAACAGGTATTTCAGGGAAGTTTGAACGGAAATCTCTGCCCGGAGAGAATTTACTTTCTGATATCATCTGCTAAACAACTCAGATGTTTTACCAGCTGTTTCATCCTGTGGCAGGTAAACAGGAGGTAATACATCAAGGTGTCGAATAGTTGTATCTATTTTATAAAAGCTAAAAGCCTGTATGTTTTTTTTTGCTTTTTATGAATAGGATTATACAGTCATTCTAAGCATAGAAAGAAAGAAAAACTTAAAAGTAACAGGAACTGTGAACCATGAATTTGCACAACTTGAGATTGCCTTAATGAAACCTTTCATGGAATAATTAACCCCCATCGTTCCCGTCATCTCTCCTATCCTCCTCCATCGCTCCGTCTTCCCCCCTCTTGCCTTTTCACGCCTTCCCTCCACTGTGACGGTCCAGCAGCCGACAGAGGAAATTATAATGTTCTTTCCTCATCTCGCTTTCGCAGTCAGCTCTCCGCTCTTGCTTCCTGGCACAACTGGTCATGCATTTGGTTCTTCCTGCTGACATGATTCACAGTAAACACACACACACACACACACACACACACACACACACACACACACACACACAGACACACCACATGGACATACATGCACAAATGCAACATTGACTCATGCTCCTTCTGACTAACTCAGCAGGGGAGGTGTTGTCTGGTGCTTTTTCCAGGTGGTGGGCAATTGTGTGAAAGCTCAAGACCTCAGCTCATTTGAGACTTTAGTTTGTTTTAGACCACAAATGAGCTGAAGCAACACCATCCTTACCACACTGAGAAAACACAAGTATACCTTTTTGCAGGATGAGTCTTGGTGCTACGCTCAAACACTGTGAAGTCACACTTTTGATTAAGAGTAGATGCTCTTTCTCACAGTGGATGAAATGCAGACACTGCTGGGAGCTTTATCTGCTTCTCTGGCAGTGATTCCAAAGTCTAGACAAGCTGTGGACAAATAACACCTTCTTCACACCTAAAGAAACACAATGTAAACAACCTGTGGCCTCAACTTAATCAGTGATATACTGCAGATACATACATATATATATAGTGTGTATGCCACTGCCCAGACATCACCTGCACTTGTGTTTTCTTTAATTTGTTGCTCTTTAATGCACCCTCGGTTGTTGAATAATCTTTTTGATGATGTTGTAAATTGTAATGAGCCTGTATTTCATGAGGTGCCACTATAACACATCCATAGGTTGTTTGGTGTTTTTTGGGGTTTTTTGGAGCTAATTTGTAATCTGACAACCTTCAAGCTACCTTTCAGAGGCACATTTTGGAGAACGTGGTTGAGTTTTAAGGGAGGGAATCCCGTCTGATCTTGAAAACCGAGCCGGACCGCCACTCCTCGGGACTGTGCTGGTGTTTGCATTCCTGTCAGAGTGAGGAGGCTGCAGTGTGGCGCCTGCCTCTTTCGTCCTGCAATTTAACTTCAAGGACATCACATCACAAGGGAGCCTGGAGGGAGGCAGCGTGATGTATCACTACAGCGAGCATCACACCTATCCCATCTGAGGCGGGCGAGATGCCTCATATTTCACTGCAAAAAGCTGAAGCGTCATAATGTTGTTTATTTCTGCAATAATGGTTTATCAATGTGTAAATCTAGCTCATCTCAACAGATGGGCTTTTCGGTACCGATTCAATAATGGCTTGACATTTCAGGGAATGGGGTGTGTTTATTTACTTTATTACTGAGAGTTAAATGGAAAGACTCAAAGGTACTAAATGACTTCCTGAAGTTGGACAAACAGCTTTGTATGAAACTGAATTAACTTATATTTTGTCTTTTTTTTCAGGCTAACACACATGATATAGCATGTTGATTGGTGAGATTTACAAATGCTGGTACACAGATGTTACCTGACTACTGTTTCCAAAAGTCTTTATGCTAAGCTAAGCTAACTGGCTCCATGATATGGATTCATATCACAGACAAACATGATGGTAGTTGTCAGTCTTTTTATCTTATAGGAGAAACACACACAAACACACTCGAAAATCCAAAATCTAAAAAGTTTATTCAGGTCATTGTGACTTTTCTCTCATGTTTGACATTCAATGTACAGAATAATGTGTAAATAATACATTTTCTGCATCATGTATGTAGAGATTTTAGATTTTTGTGGAAGAGAAGAAGCTGGTTTCATGTCAAGGATTTCTATCCTTTCAGTTTTTTAATGGGAAACCATATTAGACACTGATTATTCTTCAAATTAGAGCATACCTTTAGACCATCTCAGGCTCAATAGAAGAAAATACTTTATTGATCCCCCAAGGGAAAATTCAGTTGCAGAAGCAAGCGAAAAGAGTAAGTAGACCACCACCACCACAATAGAAAAATATGAAATAAAATATAAATATTACCTAAAAATATACTAAGATACAAAATGGACAAAAAGTGTAAAATATACTAATATAAAAGTATATAGAATAGTATATTACTTCACTTGTATGAGGAAAATTCTCTCAGTCAGTGTTGATTAGCCTAAACAAGGAAGATTACCCTATTAAAAGACACATATCCAAATAAAAAAGCTGAAATATGTGGAGCCTAATCGTGCCATCAGCTCAGTGAACATACGTCTATTCAGAAAAGTGGTCATTCCATTGGACTATAAGGGTGTTTTTTTTTTTTGTTTGTTTTTTTCTGTGACTGTGTTTTGCATCTAAAAAAAATTGGCAGGACAGAGTCACTGTGTCGTATTTCTTCTGCTCCTTCCCTCCCTCCCAGCTCTCCGCCCATCAGAGTAGGGTATCGGCAGCGTGAGGCGCACGGCGCACAGCGTGGACTTGGAGATGTCTTGGCAGCATTACGCACGACGCCACGAGAAACGCTTGAGCCTTCCTTAGACGTGCAGGACACCGTGAAGCCGAACTGGAACGACTTTCAACTTTTTTTTTTTTTTTTTGATTTGGAAACCGCTTCTTTTTCTCTTCAAGACGTCTTTTTCTCATCTTTGTCCTTTCGGGTCTCCTCTTCGCAGCAGCAGAAGCGGATGACTTCTCTTATCCTCGGGTCATGGTGACTATTAGAGGAATGGAAACGATGTAAACAGCTCGGCCAGGGAAAGAAACTCTGCAGAGCAACAGTGTGTGTTTTTCCCCAAAAAAAAGAAAAAAAAAGAAGAGAGATCACAGAAAGAGAGAGGATGATCCCACCGGCCAACATGATTCAGGACGAAAGTGGGGGCAAAGAGGACGAACGGGACCAGAATGAGACACCCAAATCCCCGACGGCGAACGCCAGCCAGCAGGAAACCAAGGTAGGACTGTCCTGTTCTTATTTCTCACCCACCAGACGGATTTACGTCGGTCTTAGGAATACAGCAGGGTAAACAAACTTTCATCAACATGGAATTAAAATCGACTCAACAAGGATCAGCTCCAAGCAAGAACAGCGTGAATTCTTTTTTTTCTAACACACTCAAACACCGATTCACCTTTTTAAAAAGCCTGAACCTCATTCAGTTTGAGGAATATACTATAAACACATATCAGCAGCTGCGCAAATGGGACACAAAAACCTTCAGATAACCACTGAATCACTTTGTATTTCATTGTAAAAGCAGTACACATACTCGTTACAAGTCCTGTATAACTCTATTAAAAGTATAGTAGTGTTTTTCTTTAGGGTAGAACATATGGAGTGGGTATTTTACAAAGAGTATGTAAAGGTTGTTTGAAGCTCTTGATGAGGCTGTAAACAGGTTTGTGGTGTGGTAGAGAAAACAATATGGTACTAATAATATGTGTGTATCTTTATAAATAAGTTGCACATGGTTTTATACTGTGCTGCTGTGTGATAGAGATCCACCACTGCCTCTGGCATTTTTTTTTCTTTTTTTATACCAACTATGTGGGTCACATGTTGCCCAGACTACTACAATTAGCAGAACGATATTGGACTAGTCATTGTGCCAGTGGACAGCTGCAGCAGCTCTATTCTTTTCTCTCCTGTCCTCAAAAGTCCCACACAGGATAGATGAGGCTCATATTATCTCAATAATCGTCTGTATAATCTGCTGTTGTTCGTCAAGTTTTCTCAGTTTCAGCTGAGAGAACATTTCAGCATGTGAACTATTACTTTGGCACTCATCACTGGGTATTTTCAAGAGACTCCCAACTGACTTTACATAATTTCAATGCCTCTGCTAAACAACTTCCAATATCTCAGGTAGAATTTAAAAAAAATAAGGTGATTTGAGATGAAGTTTTATCAATCTGACAGGCAGGATTAGTAGTTTACTACTATTAAGTGAAGCTGTGTTTGTGTTTTTATTCCTCCTTTTAAGAATACTGTGAGGCCTGAACATCACAAGCGCAAGGTGAGCCTCTACTCTTGTGCAAACTGCAGATTTCCATTCATCATAGTAGCACAGCTGCATGCACGAGGATAAAAGTTGTCTCACGTTGTGCAACTTTTACTGCTTTTAAAAGACGAAGCGAAGTCGGTGCCAAACAACATTAAATCCATCATCACTCATGTTTTTGTTTTAGAGGGCATTCTGTTCCGAGCTGCATCGGTAAATGTATTTACCTATACAGATGGCTTTTGCAGTTTGTTTTGCAGTCCGCCCAGCCCCCAATAACGCTCCCTGCTCTGTAATGGAACACAACTCTTATAGATTTGGTGCCATCAGACACAGCATGAGCTCTTCAGTGCATGCACACGTTCCCTCACCGTGTTTTATTTACTAAGATTGTTTATTTTATTTCATTTTACACGCATAAAACCACAATGCAGTATAGGAATATAAGAAATAAGTATCCTTTATGATCACATCATCTGCGCATAAAAAATTTAGAGGAAAAAATAGTTCATCTATCCAACTGTTTTGTGTAATACCCACTTTTTTCTTTGCAGGATGTGTTAAATTGATGCAGAACTCTAATAGGTTGCAGAATAATGTATTAGTGTTTTATGTTCATGTCAGTGTGAGTCTGTGCTTCCATGTGTGTGGGTGGTAATGGTAGAGAAAGGGTCCAAATTGATTGTTTCCAGAGTGACCCGTAGAATTGATTCATCCTCACCATACCGAAGCTGCAGTGATAAGCTCTCCAAACAATTTGCACAGTGATGTTCACCAAAATGACAAGTGCACAAACAACGTATGCTTGTTTATTTGCATAATATTCCTGTGGTTTTAATCTGGGTTTGCAGAATCTGTTGATGGTAACTGTGCACTTTGTAACAAAGACAGAAGAGGACTGATCAACCTTGAGCACAGAGTACAAAAAAAGTGTTTTCCTACCTGTTCACAGCTGTAACGAGAAGCCTGCACTGTGGGATGCGATCTTATGCATCATTAAAAATCTATCCCTGCCTATCGAAAAGCATAATCTATTTGCTCAGTCAGAGACCTGCAGCCACACACCAACCAGGAACCAGAAACATAAAGTCGCATTACAGC
Organism: Amphiprion ocellaris; assembly: GCF_022539595.1. Classification (NCBI taxonomy): domain Eukaryota; kingdom Metazoa; phylum Chordata; class Actinopteri; family Pomacentridae; genus Amphiprion; species Amphiprion ocellaris. Next base: position 13,088,152 of record NC_072785.1, read on the forward strand.
CGTTAGAGATTCCTTATTATGTGTTTGAGGCCAGATTAAGTGGGTTTCACTGCAGACGAGGTACGCACTGAGAGGTTAAATGAGGAGTTGTCAGCATGGAGCGTTATGAATAGTCTTACTGTAAAGGAGAAGCCTAATGAGATTGATGGAGGCTGCAGCCAGAAACGGCAGCGCAGTGTGTGAGAAATTGTGTTAAGGTAAAGCATCTGCCTAATTTGGAAATCACATTACTTTCCAGGTAGGGAACCTCGAAGGTTTTTCACCGAGCGGTGATAAGTTGGCCTTTTTCATCGGGCACTGGACACTGAGATTTGTCTGAAGGTTTTAGACGCAATGCTTGTAATTTATTTAGATTATTACACAAATTGATTTGCTCCACAACAGTTGCGCTAAATGTTTTCTCCTCAAGCAGTCAGTCTTTTTTTCCCCCTTTGCTCCACTTTTCTTCAACTCTTCTTCTCTCTTTTTTTCAGCTGCAAAGACTCAAACGCTCGCTGTCCTTCAAGACCAAGAGCATCCGCAGCAAGAGCGCTGACAACTTCTTCCGAACGAGCAACGAAAACAAGACTGAGCTGCTTTCCGACGTGAGCAGCAGCACGGGCCATCTCTGCAACATCGGGATGGCCCCGCCGCACACCACCAACCTGCCCATCCCTCCGGTGCCTCCTGCCATCCCATGCGCTCCTCCTCCCACTTCCCGCTCGCAGTCGCGCAACCCTCTGCAGGTGGACTCGGCGGGACACTGCTTCATGGAGCACATCTTCAAGAAGCCCACGTTCTGTGACGTCTGCAACCACATGATTGTAGGTACGGTCACAACACCGCCCTGCTTCGTTAGTCATCACAACATCAAAGTGCAGTATCACAGCATTGAGATTAACAATGCACAAACACAAACTGTTGCCACAAACCATGAAATTAGCGCCTCTCACAGTGGCTGAGGCTATGCTAATGGCTAACGGCTAAGTTAGAAGGCAGCCACAGATTACCCTGGAACAGTCTGGAAAACAATAATAAATAATGCTTTAAGATATGAACCTTAGTGGGCAATAAAAGTGATAGAACAGCAAAAGATTAAGAAACTACAGAAGAACTGCAGACGTAGCTGCAGGAGACAAACTGATCAATCTCAGTCGATCGCATATAAATTTAACCACTCCTATTTCCATTTCACATTTTCAGCTACAGTCACCCTTGTATTACATGGTGTTATACAATTACATGTAATGTATATTGGTTCTAAATATTGGTTGTCGGCCTTTTTGAGCACCAATAGTTGGCATCAGTATCAGCCGTGAAAACACAAGATCTGTCGATCTCTAATGTGCACATACGATCTGGAGACTGCAGGACATGAGAGGTCACAGTCTCTTAAAATGCCTTACGCTTGTTTGTTCATTCTAAGTACTTCACTGATATTGACGGATAATAGTTTGCAAAGCACCAAAACACTCCATGAGTATAGAAACACAGGAAGACAATCAGATACCTGACACTGAGCGTCCGACTCGAACTGCTGACTTGTGAATAAAGTTTCTCCATCCCTGTTCTTCACACACACACGGTCCCTCCATCTGTCTGCTGAGGTGTCAGACAGCCAACAACAGCCGAGCCAGGTCCTCTACCTGTTCTCCCCTCGCCAGATGTTCCGCTTTCTCTGGCTTCTCCCCTCCTTGTTAACCATCAGTACTGAGGGACTGCAGAGTCTTTATATCTCAGGGCCTCTGCAGCATGATAATGACAAGGGCTACCCGTACCATCTGCTCTACAAGCCCCTGATATAACATTTGGTAGCAGATAAAAGACATCAGGCTGTTGGGAAGGTAGGCAGGTTGAAAAATGTGCATGTAATTGTGCACATATAAAGTGAAGTTTCACCGCCACGTTATCAGCTTACCAGGAGTCTTTGCTTTCATTTGCACAACTGAAAGAAATTAAATGTGTCTAAAATTGAATCATTCGTCTAAAAATCCAAAAAAAGGAAAAAGGTTTCTTTCCCTGTAAATTGAAGTTCTTAGTTTGCAAGATCAAGTTGAAACTCCCTTTCCCAACAGAATTTAAATAAGCGTGACTTTCCACACTAAATTATGTATTAAAACATAAAAATCAAAACTGCTAATATTGTTTTTTTTTTAGAATTGTATAAAATGACTATATGTGTTTTCAAATAGGTCATTCCTTTAAAACTCAGAGAATTTCCACCAGAATCTATAGTTACCCCACTTTTAAGTGCTTACATGAGTGTTTGTTCTTTTGGTTTCGGCTCAACACTTTCAGAAGCATTGTTTTCAGCTGTAGCTGGCAGCAGTTTTCAGCCCAAAACCCACTTTATGTCACCGACAAGGCACCAAATAACAGAGGAGTGGCTAAATAGGCCCATATTTGCCATATCAAATCCAGATACAGATGAAAATATGTCAAGTTTGCATTTACATCTTCTTTCTGTTGCCCTAAAGTGACAAAAAAATTGATTAATGTTGGTCTAATGTCAGTTTGTTTGACCTGCACAAGTTGTGTTTCCCACCTTGGTAGATTGAGCTCATATTTATAACAGTAATTACCACTTTTGACCCATCGCATTAACTGTAGAAAAAAAAAGCAGAAGTAGTGTCATGATTAATGTGGTTTAGATTCTTTTCCACCCTAGAAAACATGAACTTTTCAGAGAAGCACAGGATTTATGAAAATGGTCACAAAGTAATTTACTATCTGCACAAACAGTTTTGAACACAAAACCACGCAAATGAAACTGATTAATCCCCAGCCTGTAATTTTGCAGACTAACATTTCAACACTACTGTGTCTTCAGTCAAAGTGGAAAAACCAAAACCAGATGTAGAACTGTCATTGCACAATAGGTTGAACAGGGTTCAAATCTATTAGATGATAAATCCAAAGCAAAAGTTGCCATATTTGTAGTACCAAACCCCCAACTTCACGCCAAAATCAGAGAAACACTCGTAAAGTTACAGAGATAAAAGCCGAAAAAGTATGCGTTGTGCTTTTTAATGGTGATAGGAGACATTAGTGCTGAAATGTTGGGATGTGAATTCTGTGGAGGTTCGATAGAAGATGTGAGCTTTTTCACCACAGAAATATAACTCTGTTTAGGTTCATTACACCACAAAAGATGGCACCACATATTTATGATCATTGTTACTTAACAGTGGTCTGTTTATCTGCCTGGTTAGTAAGCACGTCCAGTAGCTGCAGCTCTGAATGGGCCTCAGGTGGGCTGCTGGTGATCAGAGTGTGATATCAGTCCTGCCTGGCTCTGATAGGTGCCGTGCCGTGCCCTCTGGTCCACTCATGAAAAAATATGCTGCCCTCATCTTCATCTGTCCTGCGTTAATGAGAACACAGTATGGTCATAAGAACGGAGAGTGAAGGATGGTCTTCTGTGTGTGTTTGTGTGTAATACAGTGGTGCTGTCAAACTCAGACTAAGTGTCCCAGAGTTAAAGAGCAGCACACAGGAGACAGAACAGAAGAAGAAACAGTGGTGAGGATGGAGGACTTATGAGCATATTGTAGTTATTAAATCCTTATGGCCGCTCACTACAAATAGCTGCAGGTTTATGGAGATAGAATGGAGCAGTAGTTATTTTAGGTTTGACACATTTTTACAGCAAACTAACCACTAGGGTTGGACCCGAATATCCGAATATCCCCCCGACGTTACAAACCGAGTCGGGCTCCTTCCTCGTCCGTGATCGTCAGCAGGTAGTTGACGTAGCGTTCACTTGTTGTCATAGTTACAGTGATGCTCTGCCGCTATCGTGCAATGCTGCAGAAATCTTTAACAAATCCATGGATCCAGACTGTAAGTCGCATCACTGCCAAAATCCAATCACGTGGTCCTTGAGTTATTTCTGACGTTCCCTGAAAATTTTATCCAAATCCTTCAATCCGTTCTTGAGAATTGTTTCTCACAGATAGATGGAAGAACAAATGTACGAACATCGTCACTTAACTCCGCCTTGTTCCTTTTGCAGAGTAATAATAATATACAAACTTGGTTACAGTGCCATCAATCATAGAACTGAAACAACTAATTTCTTTAAATATTTATTTTACAAAAATGTAAAAAAAACAACCTGGAATTGGTATGTACAGCATTTTTTTCAGATGTCCACAGGTGTTACTGGAAAAAATACTGGAAAAAACTCTCCGTGTTGTGTGAACACAGCCTGCAGTTCAACCAAAAAGTCCTTGAATTTTTGCTACATAATTGTTGGTCACAGCTGAGCAATGAATTACTTCCTGGTTTTGCTGAGAGGTATTGAATTTTTGTTTTCATATAGATTCTGGCTAGTTTAAATAGGTGATTTTTGGCAACTTTTAAAAAAATTAAACAACCGGAATTTTGATGAGATTAAAAAAAATTTGAAAACTCAGATTTATTTATTTTTTTTTAGCCGGAACTGTACATGCACATGAGTTATATATATTTTAAAAAATCAGATAAATGGTGTAATTTTACAGATTTTTCCAAGATAACATGCTTTTCAAACCTACCAGCTGGTTTTGGGGTTCAGTGGGTTAAAATGAAAAAATAAAATATGCACTCATTTAGTTCTAAGGATCAATTTTTTAATCATTGTCACTGTTTTAAAAATAAAATGTGTTTAAATCTCTACATCTGCTGTATTTATGAGGCAACCTACACTGACAAATACTCAATAGATGAAAACCAATCTTCTAAAAATACAAAAGGCAGACAGGACATAATAAACACCCACTTTCTTCCTACAGGAGAGTCCTTTATTATATAAAAGCCTGAACCAATTTAATGTTTCATCCATAATCACAAAGGCTGAATTATATTATAGCTCTCACTGACTCATTCATTAGGTTTTCTAGATAAATATTTAATAGAGCAACAACATGTTCCTATTTTTCTGTAGATTTTCTTTTGTGTGAGGCGGTAGCTCATTTTCTCCTATAGTTTGATGTGAATTAAACACACAGAAACTCATTTAATAGCATGAAATTTATTGACACTATGAGTATCTGTCCTTTGAATGAAATAAGTTTCAACAAGTATCCTTCGCTGGTTTGACCAGTAACATCATTTTTATATTTGAACAAATCAAACTGCACTTTATTTTACTTATAACTTAACCAACAACTGTTATTGTTCAACCACACTTTCCTGTATTTAGTCCAAGATTTCTCTTATTCTGTTCCACCCATTGTTTTTTCTCATTTATTACATAGCCTAAATGGTATGTGCAGCACTTTGCTTTTGTTCAGAACCAGTGTCTCTGTTGTGAGGTTCACAGCACATAAATTAGTTTCACTTGCACGCAGAAATGCTCTGATTGAGTAGGAGCTGATGCTGAGGATTTGATTGCAGGCTTCTTTGTGACTGAAATGTAATTTACAGAGTAGGGTTGCCTTCAGGTCGCACAAAACAAATCATGCAAGTTTATAACTGGCATATAGTATGCGGGATATATGCAGATGAAAAATATGCAGAAACTTAAGCTGCTATTTCAAAATATCACTGTCAGTCAACTTTGAAGGGTGAAACAGTAAAGTTGCATTAAAAATCCTTTAAATAACAAATTCCTGGGATTAACAAGACAAGTAATGAGTAATGGGAGTAATCTCACTGGATTATTTCTACAAATCTACTCTGAAACTCTCTAAATACATATGACAGGTTTGGATGAACCCAGTAAGAAATTAATCTTGGGATCAGAGGTCGAGGTCAGGCAGTAGACAGATGCTGCTGTGGTCCTATATGACACTTTCCTCCTTCTCCCTGCATAAAACACTGTGTGGTGTCAGTGTTGTTTAAGGTATTTTATTACTAATCCCAGTGACACACCACACACGTGTGTTTTCTGTCTTTTCGGCCTCACACGGTGCAGCCGCTGTGTGTTGTGACAACCTTGCACTTCCACTGATCCTGCATTTATCCACTTTAGTGTTGAGTTTGACAGCTGGCACTGTAAGGTCTTCAAAATAAAAGTCCCTCAAACCTGTTTTTAAAAAAAAAAAAAAAAAAGCACTATAAAATGTCAGGTAAACTGTCAGCTGATGAAAGTCATAAAAATTTGAATTGAGTGAACATTTGGAGACGTGTGATGTGAATATATTTTGGGCTTTGGCTCAAAATGAGGCTGGTCCAGTACTTTGGAGTGCAGTAACAGCTTCTGAATGGCCAGCCATGATATTTGAATATTTATGTTCCCCAGAAAATCAATCCTGCAGACTTAGGTGAGCCTCGGACAGCATTTGCTTTTCTTCTGCATGCTAGCACAGACTTGTTCAGATACATCCTGAAATAAATACGCAATCAAACCCACAGTGGTAACATTAACAGATGCACTGAAAATACTCGATCCTCTGAACTTTCATGAGTCTGTGGCAAATGAACAGACTGCTGCTCCTCCTTATTCCAATTTATAACTAAAAACAGTTTATGTGATATCTGTAGCCTCTGTAGCTAATTTCAGAACACCCCTGATAACAGATGAAGGCATGAAAAAATAAAAAAATAGCAACTCTCCATCTGTAGCCTGGAGTTAAGCTAGTGGTATATAATGAAATGACTGTACACGAAGAACTAACCAAAGCCTACAAATAAACAAACAGAGCTGTCAGGTCATTGTGTTTGAGGAGCTTAAGAAGAAGAGGAGGTAGAGGGGTTACTGTCAACGTCAAGGTTATTGGCACAGGAAATCAGGAGGCATGAAGCGGCTTAATGGATCAGTGTGTGGCTATTGCAAGGAGCATGTGAGAAAAGGGGGGATATGGATGGAGAAAGAGGTTAGACGTAGACAGAAATCTGGATGGAAATCTACTATAGTGTAAATAGCAGAGTAGCCAAGAAAGTGCAAATACCAGAGAGAGCAGCATTGTTACTCACATTTAAGCCTCGGAGGAAAAGGCACCTGAAAACACACTAACATCAATATCAAAGAAGGCTGACAACACCAGCTTCTTAGTTAACACAAATTCATCTCATTATTCCCCCTCGTTGGAATGAATCCCCTCACACAAGCCAATCAGCAACACCAGAACTTCATCAGTGCATCCAAACAGGCCGACAGAAACTCGAATCTTAAAGAAACCATAGATCAGGTGACCTGTATCAGACTGACCTAAAAATCGGTCGGACTCATCGCCCTGTTGCTGCTGTTGTTGTGGTGATCTGTGGCTGACCGGCGGTGAAGGGTTCAAGCCAGGATCACCTTTCTCTCAGCTTCCGTCTCAGTATAACTCCACTCCAGCTCTGTGTCAGCGTGGCTCAGCCAAGCAACACAAAAGCTTTAAACGGGGGGATACAGATCCAGTTTTCCAGCCACTGCTGAGTTTCGAGTTCCTGTCACCGCTGCCCAGATCCAGATAGCCGTGACACCGGTTCACATTACAGCACGTGAAGAGGGAGCAGAGATTTTTTTTCTTTCCTCCTCTTGTTTGCTCGGTAAACTTACACATGAGGGAGCTTTGTACACAGTATCTCGTATTTGCGGTCTTGTCTGGGGATCAGGTGTTTCTGCTTGGTTTCATATTTACAGTACAGGATTACCCCTGCTCGCTGACCCTCCTCAGCCCGCTTGTCAAACTGAACACGCTGCATTTTTTGAGGATAATCTGGACTGAAATCCCGACCGTTTGCACAGTGACGCTACACGATGAATAAAAAAACTGCACACAATTCACAGCGTTTCAGTGATGTGTTGGACAGATCCTCTTATTACCCCTCTGTGCTCTCCACTGAAGTAGATCGATAATGCTTTTGGCATGTCAGTATTTTCACACGTACACGAAGAGCGTGGGCCTGAGCAGAGCACGTGCTTATTGATTAATCAATAAGGGGCTGGGGGTGCGTAGCTGTTAGACTACAACTAATCACATCAGTGGAACTTGGTAACAATGTTCTCTCAGTGTTAATGTGAGGGTGCTTTCAAAGGAAGCGTTTTGTTATGGGTGATTTCTATCGTGTTATGTGCAACAAATTGTGGTGTAGATGTCATTTGTCTTCTCGGAGCATTAAAACCAGTTGCTTAACATTGCTCTGACCTGTTGGGTCATGGAATCAGGACCTCAGGGGGTGTCTTGTTGTGTCTGGCACTTTGATGTTGGCAGTAGGTCCTGGGGGTTGCAGGGTGGGGCGTCCATGGATCATATATGTTCCACTACATCATGTGGATGCTCAGCCAGATTGAGATCTGAGGGGGGTTTTATGGCTTTTCAGTGCTTTGGGCTCTTTGTCCTGTTGTTCCTGAGCAGTTTTTGCAGCCACTGGGAGAGGCCACTAGTGCAGAATGTCTAGGTGAGCGGTATGCGTCAAAGTAACATCCACACACATTCCAGGACCCAACGTTTTCCAGCAGAACATTGCATCGTAATGAGATGATCAATCTTACTTTTTCGCCTATCAGGGGTTTTAATGTTGTGGATGATCTCCTTTTTTTTCTATGCCCACATTTATCACTTGAAACATTCTCCTCTGAAAACCAACAGAATATAATTTTCACATTTTCACACATTTGGCCTCATACCAGTAGATTGCACAGAAGTAAATAACAGCTGGCCATTAGCTCAACTATTAAAGTGAAGCTCCGTCAGCAATTCTAGCTATTGTATAAACTGTTATTCTTTTTATTGCATGATATGTAGAATCTGAAGATGGGCTAGAGCCATGTTACTCCTTTTAAGAATACACAATCTCAGTGTAGCAGAGACAATAACCTCTGTTGGGGGCACTTAGACTTAGAGTACAGGCAAATATTGGAGCCAGTTTTCAGGACTTTTTCTCTGTCCTGGGCTTGGTGGCACTCTGGAGGTCTGAACAGGACTTTTGAAATGTAAAAAAAATGGAACCAAAACAAAAAGGTGAGATTTTCTTTCCGACCTACTGCACATTCATTTATACCTGCTTGTTCATCTCTTACCTTTGATATCTTTGCGTCTGTCCCAGCTCAGTGATTTTTATAAAGAACTGAGCTGCAGTGATGCAATCAGTTATTGTGAGCTTTATTCTCTGACACCTTTGCAGTCTCATGACTCCTTTCTAAACAAGGCGATCTTTCTCCTTTTTTTTCTCCATCTATCTTTGTCTCTGTCTGCTTCTCATTCACTCACCTAAATGCACACACACACACACACACACACACACACACACACACACACACACACACACACACACACACACACACACACACACACACACACACACACACACACACACACACACACACACACACTCTAAATGACAGTGCTTGCAATGTTGCATAACTTTGGCTCACAAAAAAGTCCGACTAATCTTTATTTATTTCAGCAACTGTGAGTCATATAATAATAAGTGAGAACGAGCTGCACACAGGCAGCAGTTAGAAATGGTTTCACATGCTGGAGACAGAACTGGCTCAGGTACAGTCAGTCTGGTAAAAAGGGTTTTTGCAGAAGTCCACATCATGAGCTGGATTTGGTAAATTGTGTCCCTGTTAAAACGTTCCACATGTCATTTCACAGGTTTTTCCCAGCGCATGCCGGGATGACTTCCAGAAACGCTGGCTAGGAATAAACGCTTTAAAACAACGAATAAATGCTTGCGCTGTGATCTGAACAATATTTTCCACTTGCCTTTCTGTTCTGTGTGTGATTTGCTGCTCACTTGTGAACATCATCGGACTCCAATTCCTGACATGACAGATTTGAACCTGTTACCTCTTTTTCTGTGTGTGTATCAGGTACAACAGCCAAACACGTGGTGTTCCTGGCAGGAAACACAGCGAAGCATGGCCTCCGCTGCAAAGCCTGCAAGATGAGCCTCCACCATAAATGCGAGAATGGAGTCGGGCAGCAGCGCTGTATGGGAAAACTGGTGAGCTGCACCACGCAGAAGGCAGGATTTAGACAGTAGATTCTTCACTTTGCTCTTAACAGTTTGGGAGACTCTGAGCCTCAGGAATATAATTACTGATGTCATTATGATAGCAACCAAAACAGAGAGAGTTGGCTGTCTGACCGTTTCCCACCAGAATGTGCTTATTCAGAAATCACACTCTATGTGTGAGTGTGTTGGTACATCTGTGACCACCATCCATCCTCGTCATCGTCCTCATCGATCTGTCATCACTCTGTCTGTGTTAGATAATAGTAATGCAGCTCTCCATGTGCAAAACTGCTGACCTCCTCCTCACCTCCCTCAAATTCTGCTGTGCTGCCATCGGCATAAACCATTAAATCAGGATACATGCGATTGGCCTCCAGCACCTTTGTAACCACTATTAAAAAGCCACATATGGCAGATTAGTGACATGTTTGACATTCACCGTCTCAGTCTTCATGTCTCTTTTTAAACATGAAAGTCAAGCCTTGGTCTTTTATGGAGCTAAAAGGAGCAGATCAATTATCACATTGTGAATAAATTAGTTGCAGTTTTTATATCAATGGAAGTAATGGATTATGAAAGGTTTCAAGTATATAAACAATGGGAAAGTTGGCAATATTGATTGGTGATAATAACACTGAATAAATAATTTTATGGCTCTGACATATTCTGTTGATACCAGTCTTTTCACTTCTCAGGGCCACCCAGTGGACTGACAAAAAGAAATTGAATCTCTTTCTCAAATGCTTTTTTTAACAGAGTGCAAAAATCTGAATTCTTCTGAAGAATGATTGTCTGAAAATGTGAATGATCATTCCTATTCTGTCTCACCCTCTTTATTTATCTTCAAGGGTGTGACTTCTGCCTTTGTAGTGTGTTCAAAGCGTGCTTCATCATTAAAGGATAAGAATAGAGTCGCAGCCTTTTATATTCTTAGTTACCTTTTTAAAAACTGCACTGGAACCTCTTGGTCAACCTAAATTAACCAGATTTTATTTACTTTTTTTATCTTTAATTTTTAGAAAAGCTGCAACATTTCATGCAAATTTATAGATGGGGTGTCAATGATTTTTTTTTTGCAATTTCGTACACTTATCTGAAGTATCTGAAATGCACCTGTGATGTCTCTTCAGTGCTTTAATTTCAGTACTTGGGCTGTTTCATATGAGCACTTTCTGTACTACTACTTAAAAAATACTCTGGCAGCAAACAAAACAAAAGAAAAACTGTAAAATGTTGAGAATAACTATTTTAAATGAACATCATAATTTTCTAGGTTTAAATGTACCTACATAACGATATATATATCATGACAAAAAACTGTATTTTAACAGAGCATCAGTGTGTTAGATATTTTACACCTATGAAAACATAATAATTTAACATTTTTGTTGTGGAAAACTCTATAATCTTATAAGATATCTTTCATTAAGCAAACAAATCTATCTAAAATTAAATAACCAATGTTTCTTTTTCTGTTAATTGTCTCAAATTCTTTGTTTTTTAATATTCATGGTACAAAATGTAAATGGAATAGTTTACTCTATGAAATAAAAAGGAAATATTTGTGAAGTTACGATAAATTTGAGAATGTGTCTTAACAGTATTTTGATGTCAAAAATTTTAATTTTGTTAAAAACCTTGGAAGCTTTATGGTTATTCAGTTACAAATTTAAAATTTTATATTACATTTGATGTTTAAATTCACAGTCTATTTGAATTATTCTGTTGACATTACTGTGTATTTGAAAAATAAAGAAATCTTTCAGGAAAGGAAACATGCTCTAAAAAAACAGTTTTTCATTTTACAGTTTAGGAGAGTTCGTCTAAGAGTAGGAACATTATTAGCCCGCATTTTAGTGTTATTACATTGCAGATTCGAAGTAACTTAAAAATAACAATCTAAGATCTCAACCCTGGTTACTGTCATTTTCCAAATCTCTGAAAAAGTGTGTTCCTCCCTGAAACACACTGTCTCGTGGTTTGGTCCTTGTAATTGTGTGATAACAGTTGTGACTGGGAGCTTTGGCATGATTCTAAATCTTTATCATCATCTGTGGACTGCATCAAAATGACACCCTTTGGTTGGGGAGTGGGTCTGCCAGGGTGGTCTGGGTGTTTTTACTGGGGAGGGTTTGGCCATAATCGCAAAAACAACTGCCAAGAAGCATTTTCACTTGTGTAGCGGTCCAGCAAACTGGCAGACAAGACTGAACTGGGACTCTTTAGTCATTCGCTCACATCCCACACTGAGGAGAGACAGACCAGAGGTCACGTTTTGTGTCATTTTCAACCTCTCCTGTCTTGTCCTTTCACAGTATTTGACTACACTTTCACTGAGGAAATTTGGCTGATAAAAGAAATCTGGAAAAAATCAGATTAAATAAAGCTAATAAACGTCATATAAAAATGATGGGGAACAGTACAGGCCGTCTTCCTCCTTCCCCTTTGTGACGTCTTTCCACTAGATGCCTGAGGGATGAGGCTCGGAGATATGATCAGCTCTCAGGAGTGGAAAATGAGGTTGAGAGGTCAAGCATAAAAAGGGAAGTTTCCCCAGTGGAGTACAGCTCTAAACTCAGCTAACTCTAAACTTGGACACTTCTGCAGCCATGCTTGTTTCTCTTGGCCTGAGAACCCTTCAGAGGAAAGCAATTTGCCTCATCTTATGACTCTTTGTTGAACATGAAATCATTTTTTCAGTAAGTTTCTGAATCTCCTCATACGGTGATAATGACTCCTTAACAACCGCAGTTGATAAATCAGTAATATAACCCAATTACACCTGAATTCTTCACTTCAGTTTCACCTACAACACAGTTAATATTGCTTTATTTACTTTATAGTAATAGGACTGATTGGGTTTTCAAAACATCTACAGCATTTTGCAGGTACAGTACGCCACACAGTTTTTGTTTACAATTCGAATACAACTGACATTTCCAGCAGATTTGCCAGTTTGCATCAAACCTGATTAATAATCAATATGTGACAGTAAATCTGTGAGTCACTGCTTCAACCTGAGCTAACAGAACAGCAGCAGTGCACGTATCAAATATTGCACAAGACCTGCTGCAATTTAAAAGTGGTTTGACTGATTCAGAACGTTACTCACAGTAAATACAGTGATTCACTCATCAACTTTTGATGAGCGTCGCTCGTTGCAAACATAAATAATAAGAGGTTTCCTTAACAAAACAGACTGCAGCTCCTACAGGTCACTTGTTCGCAGCTTTATCCAGATGTTTTCTCCAGCCTTTTGTGTTTCCTCGGTGCTAACAGCCAGACAAATCACTGCTTTTGTCAAAATGTGTTTAGCTTCTCAAAGAGACAAAATCAGTGAATGCATTTGCTTTGTGCACAATCATTCCCAGCTTTAGATGAGGTTCCACTAATCTGTGAAATTATCTCAGAGCGCCCGACCTCTTAAAATTGGTAACAGGAAAACAGATTTATCAAGATGGATTCCTGCTGGAGGTGAAGAACATGTTAATTATGTACAATAGTAATTAAGTTACCGATTTCCCAGGTAAGCAAACAAACTGGTGCCCACAGCCATGACAAATGAATAGGACTGTATAAATTAATGAATATCATTAATTAGTTTGTGTTCGGAGGGGCATTGAATTGAATCCTCAGAAACAGAAATAATTTATTTTAAAAGAAAAAAACAAAAACAATACAACAACACACAGCTGTATCAATCTATTCACTGATGTTTTTCTCATTTCTTGCCCTTCCTTGATGTGGCTTATTGCTGTACTTAGTTGTAGCTTTGCTGCGTGCTGAGGAGGGGTCTCAACCCTCATCTTATACAACCATACTGTGCTTTTATTATGTTTTAAGGGAAACTTATTTCCTCCCCTTAGAAGGTATGATGTTGTAGGAAACACCTTTAGTTTGAAAGAGCCACAGACTCTGAAACTGCAGGGAAGGGGAAGGTTTAAGGATTCGTCCACCATGTTGGACCATTATTCTTAGGCTTAAGTTTCATATTTACTTGCTGTTTTGGTTAGGTTTATGAAAATGTCATGCTTTGAGGTAAAACTGACTTTGACCCAATGTTAGCTACATGGTAGAGGCCTAAGAACCAAAACAGTTTGATTTGATTTTGGAAAATACCAAAGTTTTGGGTTGAAATATGACCTTTAAACAATATGTTTGAAGCTTCTCCTCCATTTTCTGGGCAGGTTGACAAGTCTCTCCCTATCTGATTTATGATTTGTTGCCTGAAAACAGACAAAGATATCTTGACTAGTAATTTTCTTGTGTTTAGCCTCAAAATGTAAGAAAATAAACAATTTTTTAGAGACAGGGCTGGCCTGTAACACTCTCAATGGTTAGGTTTCAAAACTGCGATATGATGTTTGTCATAAAAGACACATGAGAAAGCTGTTCTTGCCTCTGTACCAAAATGTCCCATAAAGCAAACTCACTGTAAACACAGCAGCAGCAAGTGGTGTCTTTTGTTTTTAGCCACATGGATCAGATGGGCTCCAGCAAGTTGCTCTTTAAACATTTAACTTTGCTTCTGTACATCCAACATGTCACATCTTGAGATGGACCTGAAGATCTCAAGGATTGCTTGTTTTAGTCACTGACAAGTTTCAAATGAAGTGCAGATTTCACCTCTCGTGATTTAAATACACAAAATACAAATAAACTGAAAGAAGCCAGCACAAAGTAGGGTAGGTGTCCAGCATCTGGTCAACAAGCGACCTCTCTGTAATCAAATGCAGCATCTTATAAGCAAACGGCTCAACAACGTGTGGCTGTTTAGAGAAAATTACAAAAAAAAAAAGAACTGCAAACACACACATTAATCATTAATGAATGTGCTGCAGATGACATCATGTCTCCAGGGATTGAGGGTAATTTCAATCTTCTATGTTTCTTTGTACTCTGGAAGGATTCAGAACTGATGGGGAAGTATTGATTTGGTTGGGACGGAGGCAGGTAATAGATATATAAATGATGAATGTCTGAGTGCCGTGGGAGGCTGGAGGAGGACATGACAGGCAGATGAATTACGACAGAAACTTTAAGACTCAAAGTTTTTCTAACAGGCAGTGAACCACTTCAGTTGGAATCACATTTTCTACTCCATGTTGGAATTTCAGCTGCATATGCAATAAGTCAGTTAGTTATTCATGAAGGTTATGCTCAATTTAAAAGCGGAATCACTTTTTTATGTAGTAATATGTGCTGAAAGTAAAATTGAGTGGAACTAATGTTGCGGTTGAGCCTTAGAGTAGTGCCGTGTTAAGTGTGAACGGAGTCTGACGTCATTTTCCAAACAGAAACAGCCCTTGTAGTGTCTGCTTTGCCCTTGATCCATCTCTCTTATGCTGTAACTAACTTTTATATGTCAATCTCAGCATTTATTCCATGCCTTCATCTTTTTGGGAGCTGCTAGTTAGCTACGATGTTGTGTGGTGGGTGTTTGTCAGCATTTTTCTCTCTTCTAGCCAGAACTGAACCCTTGTCTTTGTGGTTTTCGTCAGTTTTCTTCTCATTTTGTGTTGCTCAAAGGGGTTGCAAAATGCCCTTCACCTAATGGCAAACACAAAACTGTTTGTAGAAACTGTTATTTCATATTTAGTTATAATTGTTGAGACACATACTAGCTTGAAGCAATGCATCAGTTTCTTTATCAGCATTATTTCCATTCATCCCCACCAGCACATAGTGTACAAGGTATTTATTAGAGTTAGCAGCTAATTTTGTCTTCTGGTAACAGTATTCAAAGTTTTTTTTATCTGTTATCTTGATTTAGGATAGAAGACCACTCATTTTACATGTTAACAGAATATTATTTTTTACATTAACATTGCTGTTAAAATGCTCAAATGTTCACATTATGTTCATATTTACTTGTTTTTAATGTAATCTCAGAAACAAATGCAGAGATTTCCTTTGCAATGGAAGTTACTGTAATATACAATGTTTTATAATTCATAGGGGGTAAGAATTTATTATTTCTTGTAATTACCTTATTATGTTAACAGTTTAGAAATGACCGACGAGAGATTAAAGATGCAAGTAGTTTGTTTTAAAAACACTCTTTATTAACTAATAGCTTCTCTAGCTTGCCTAGAACAATGGTTGTGTGATATATTAAATGTTGAATTTCTAGAAGTCTGTAAATTATTTATTGACTCATTTTGCATTAACTTTGTGAATAATGGCTAATTTTTTCTCTTTCCTTACACCTGTTTGTTTAGAACTATGTCATTATCTCTCATAAAATGATTCGGATTAATGCCTTCAATGGCTCTTTTTTTGTATTAATGTTTTGCTTCATACACAGCAAACACACAAACACTTTATGCTACATTTTCTCCCTGGGACAGATTGACTGATTGTCTTCTCTGAAAATATGCTTCTGTCAAAACAGTCCCGACATCCAGTGTTGCAGAACTTTAATTCTGCGAAGTCCGATGCATTCAGAAACATCTGACTGAACAGAGTAATGTGCGGTGTTCCAGTGCCGCCTGCGGTTCTGCACATCGATTTGTCTCTAATGTCTGTCGCCTCTTTCTTTTTTTTTCAAACCTCTCCGTCCTGCTCTCTTCAGCCAAAAGGCTTTCGGCGATACTACAGCTCTCCATTACTGATCCAGGAACAGTATGGCTGCATCAAAGAAGTCATGCCCATCGGTGAGAAAGCCTAAATCTCCATAATGATTTCAGCTCTGTGTGGGATGAGATGATGTAAAGTGAAAACCTTAACTCTGTTCTCCCTGAACCACTTCTGCACTTGAGCCATTTCATACATACAAGGTTTTATAGCTTGTGTAATTCACCACTTTGATGTGATGAAAGCTTGTCGTCGTTTTTTGTAATGGCGGGTATTGTTCTTGTCTACAGCCTGCGGTAATAAGGTGGATCCTGTGTATGAAGCCCTGAGGTTTGGGACGTCACTGGCACAAAAGGCCAAGAGGGCCAGCGGCTCCGAGTCTCCACACAGAAACTCGGTAAGAACAGGATATCTGTCAGTGTTGTTTTTATACCCGCACATAGATAAACTCTTTATATTTTTAGTATTATTTGTCCCATTTGATATCTCAAGCCTCCGCTTTGTTAAACTTCATGCAGACAAATAAAGACTTTAGTTCTGGCACTTTATATTTTGCCCCACTTACAGAAGACACACTGTAGCTGATGGTCTAAATAGATATGGCCACTGCAGGGCTGTAAACACTTCCAATAAAGGCAGTCTGGTCCCGGCGCTCATGATGGGAGATGTCAGTGTGGATGCTCGTGTTACAGTACCGAAGATGAATTAGACCGATTGTAGAGCCGACATCCTCCCCATCTGCATGTGTAATGCACAGCCAAATCTGTTTCTCATAGCGTATCACTTGTAATGTAAGCTAAGCAGCGTGTGCGCTCTGGATGCATGCCTCAGGATGATGACATCTGAAAGCTGTTGGGTTTGGGCCATGCTGTCCTGTCCTGTGCAGCTGTTAGCGAATGGGTGTGTGTGTCAGCGGAGGCTTACTAAGACGATGTAGTCTCAACAGGGGTTCTGATAATAGTTTCCAAATGCAGACTGTGGAGCAGCATGTTTACTACACTCTAGATTTCCAGATAGCTGGTTAGTCTATGAAAGTGGATTCATTTTAGGTAGTTTTGTGCTCAAAAATTTGAATTAGTCGATACATCTAACTAGTTTGTCTCTCTGTTGTCTTTCTGTCTGTCTCATCTCTGCAGACCAGCGACTTGGACAAGGTTCCAGAGGAAGTTGTGGCTCACAGCAGTAGGCAGGAGTTGTCGAGAAAGCACAGCGATGATGGTGAGTATCCGTTTGCAGTACACAGTGTACATCTGGATTAAAGCCATGCAGCGACACAGGAAAAACCACTTCTCTTCCCATAAGACAGTCAGAAAAGGTTGCAACATTGAATTCTCCTACGAAGCAGCAAAAAAAGTTCTTCCAAGTTCTTAACCCTCTCTGTCTGATGTGTTTGTCTCTTCTGTAGAGCACACTATAAAAAATTCTGAGAAAACATTGGACCTGTCTTCTTTTTTTTTTCCTTTACCTGCATTGTGTGTAGTTCTTGATTAAGTGGTGGCTTGGGATTTTTCAGCCGCACAATAGTCTTTGTAGAAAGGGCAAGGCGCTGACCCTTTCCACTCTGAGGCTTTCACTCAGTGAAGACAGAACTACAAGGAGATTGGTAGAACGCACTGAGGTAGTCCATAGTATTGGAAAAGGCTATTTGAAGAATAGCTACCATGCTGAGCTATTTTCTGCAGGGAATAGCAGCACACCCAACAAAAGACAGACTGAATATGCTTTTGGCTTCTGTCTTGTGGTGGCCTTGATAATGCTTTAGCTTCTTGGTGTTTCTTGGGTTAACAGGAAAAAAACAACTGTTCTCAATGGAGCCTACCTATAGATATATATGATTAGAAGCCCAGAGGAAAAAAAATGTTGGTGACACCTTTGATTTAGTGCCACCTTCAGGCCAAACTCTCCAACTGCAAACAAGATGTGGAATCAATGATCGAAGTGACACTGCTTTGCACAAATACCTCATTTTGAACAAAAAGTACCATTTTTGCCCATTTTATTCAATTGTATGACACCGAAACTAATAAACACAGCATCTTTTACCAGCTGCCAGCAGGACTTTAGGTTTAAACCATTTATTTAAAAGGTTTTTTATTTTGCATTCTGATTTTCTGCTCTTTGCTTTCCAGTTTTTACAGTCATCGAGAACGGAACAGAGCTTTACCACCAACCGGAGAGAAAACCTGATGATTTGCAGGTGAGAAGCTAATCCATCAAATTATTTTACATAATGAATATCTAATTTTGCCAGGTGTGTGACCATGAGTGCACTAGAAGCCTGAGCACGGCTGTCCTTTTAACATTCTGCAAATGTGCATTAACATGCAGTATTCAAGCAAAGTGCATGAGTTTTTATCTTGTGCTGTTTTTTTTATGCCATGAAGTACTTTAATCGGTTTTTAAGGCACCCACTCTGCCAACAGACAAAAACCAAATGTCAATGAAATGACTGTTGTTTGATGAAAACATTTAATATTCAAAATGTGTTTGTTCTTTTTTTGAGCCAAATAACACAACACTTGTCAGTTGTTCTGACACTTACAAAAGGTCACACAATTCTTTTGTCCTTCAGAAATCGTGAGCATTCAATGCAGGTTAAAACACAAGTTTCTGAGAGCTTTTTGCACTGGGACAAATTGCTTACACTTTTGGAAACCAAAAAAGCTTTTACACCCCTTTAAACCACAGTTTGTGGCCATTATTTGCTTCTGTCACATTATCTTTGTCACATTTTATTTTTGTTTTTGCCAGTCTTTTTTTTTTTATTGCAGTACAAAATCGTGCCTCTTTCTACAAAATCTGATCAGAGCAAGTGATTTATTCTTAGATAAATGTTTAAATAAGTTGTATAGAATTCAAAATTTTAGATGAAATAACAATTAAAATTTTTGCCTTGGTTAATTTTTCACACGTAATAATTTTTAAGGACTTTCAGTTAAATTGCTGTGTCTATTTTTACACTTTCTGGTGCTAAAAGAATCACAGATAACATGCCTTTCAAATCTTCCAGCAGGTTTCGGCCTTCAGATGGATTAAGCAAAGCAATAAAGTGTTAATCATTTAAGCATGCACTATTTTGGAGGAATTGCAAGCTTCAACAGTGTTTTCTGTAATTTCACTCTGGTAGTCAACTTTCTAGTTTCATTCTTTTTCCTCGGTTTTTACAGTGTTAGTTATTCTGCAGCTCAGTATTACTGTGGCATGTATTATTTGCGACGTCTGAAAACCTCTGAGAACCGACTTTGTTCGTTGACCAGTGCCTGAACTCTGTATGGTCAGTCTGAGAACTGATACCCAGCCAGTGTCCATTTAGCATTCTGTCCCTCCACCTCCATCATCGCTGCTGAATTTCCCAGGACTGTGGTGGAAAAACTCTCTTTTTCTTTTCCTGCCGTAACAAATCAAGCCAAAGCTGACGCGACCACTGGCCTGCACTGATACGGAGAAGCCTTGACCTTAATGTTAGGATCTGCAGCTCTGGGGTCTGTGCTGCTGTATTTACTCTCTGCAGCGTAGATGCAGCGCTGATGGTGTAAAATTCATGCCAGAGAAAGAAAAAGGTTAAACCTCTGTGAATATCTCGTCACCCCCTGCAGAGCAGCGATGAATATTTCATGGGCAGATTTCATGACCGTTCTTTTTCCTGCTCTATCTTCTCCCTCCACGTTGGGATTTGTGGGAGGGGTGTGTTCAGTATCACCGTTCTCTCTACATATTTTCTATGCCCAGCCATCTATCCTGTTTACTTTTGTAGTTTAACATGTTTATCTCCGTTGTCAACAGTGGAAAAAGACCACAGATACTTGGACAAACACAAAAATGAACAAATAACCATACAAGGTGAACACACACACACACACACATACATATACACACACACGTCTGCTCTGCAATACAGTCTAGCAGTCCAGTCGTCCATTTCGGGGAAGAGGCTAGAAGTGCATTGTGCAGTGATATGAGGCTGGACTGAGCACAGCTGGCAGAGGGCTGTTTGTCTGTCACCCGACAGGTCCATTAGCTCAAGCTGGCGGACAGACAGATGGAGGCTCTGCAGGGTAATGAGCAGAGAAAAACGCTTGAAAACTGCTTCTTCACCAGAGAAGGAGGCTCCAAATTGAGATAAGAGACTCACATGTGCAAATGGGAAACACACACACACGCACACGCACACGCACACGCGCGCACACACACACACACACACACACACACACACACACACACACACACACACACACACACACACAGGATCGCCATCTGTTCTCTCTGTTCAGGTTCAGTGTTGAACTCTCCGAGATCAACTGACAGTAAAATAGTCTGATGCACGCTGTGATTTCTTTCTGCTTGGATTCTCTGTTTGGAAAGTTTGATTTTATGAGATGACGCTCTTTTCACTTTTCTGCTCATCTGTGATGGCTTCTGTTTATTCCAAGCAGACTTTTCTTCTCCTGCTGATGGACACATACAATGCATTACTTTCTTTTTCTAGGGGACAAAGGGAAAATGATCTCTTATAGCTGCACTAGTAAATAGTTTTATATATTATATCAACAGTGGCTTGAACAACAAGATATTTATTTGTTTTATATAATGGTTTTGCAGTTGCCTTCAGATCTGTGAACTGCTTTAGTATCTTTCAGCTCATTGTTTTGTTTTTTTTCTGACCTGAAGCTTTAATGATTTGATCTCTTACCTGCAGGCAGCTGTTTAATGGAATTAAATGGTTATTTACCCAACCAGCACCAAATATCAGGCAAAGTTAGAGCCAGATATCAACCTTGCAAAGTGTAGAGACCCAAACAGGGCTAAACGTTTTTTTAAAATCACTGGATGTAGAATGTGTTAACACAAAGCAGAGAAAAATATGGAAACTAGGGAGGCCAGTCAAGGCATTTTTTAACTGATCAGTGCTGGCTTTGTTGAGCACAAACCCTAAGCTTGATTCTTTGCTTATGTCTACTATCGCACAGATGTCATAAATTGAGAGCGAAATTTGTAGCAGGACACTAAGGATGCAAACTGTATCAGTAATTTTTGTCACAGAAGTCTTGGTGGTGTCATGGTGCCCATTGCTAGCTAAACCACCGCAGTACTCTCTGCTTGCCAACACAGAGCTTCTCCTGGTCCAGTGACCACCTCCACTTGTTGCTGCAGTAGTAGACAGTAAGAGGCCCTATCTGGTGGTACAACCAGGTACTACAGCTAATCTACAACACAGTTTCTGACAAACATGCAAACAATACAGGCTCTCACCTTGTTTTGGAGTTTGTGGAGCCTCTGTAAATGCTACCCTCTCAACTCAACATTTTAGACAATGCCCTATAGGAGTGATCTTTTTTTAATGCATTCCTGTTCAGCTATTCATTGTGAAACATACACATTGAATTGACTTTTTTAATGTTCTTTAACTAAGTAATTTCTCTGATAATGGTATTGGATTTGGACAGCATTGGTAGATAATACATTTTAAATTACTTGTATCAGATTCTGGCAAAAAAACCAAAAAAAAAACAGAACTTGATCGTTACACCACAAATTGAAATAAATTATAAATGTTCGTAGTATAATGCCATATTATGTAGAGCCACTTTTTTTTCTTGCAGTGTGGGAAACATCTTTGAGTACTTGGAAAAATGCCATTTTTATTTCTATTTTTTTTGTAAAATACATAATCAGAGAAATTCAGCTTTCTTTTTTATGCTTTATGGCATTACTGTGTCATATGGCACGAAAGACATGCTGGACCACTCTTTTTTTCTAACAGTGGTACGTCTGTTTTCATTAAAGTGCAATACAGTGAGTAAAAATGTGACAATAGCAAAAATTGCTGAGTTCAGAGGGTTAATGATAATGTGGCCCAGTAACTGCTGGATGTGTGAAAACACAAATGTTTGCCTAAAATGTGAACTACAAAAGGTAATAATACAGGATGTCAGTCTGTTCAGAGGTTGCTGTGGTGCCTCCAAGTGAATAAAAAAATCTCCCGTTGTAGATTTAAAGAAATGCACACTGCTCTTCCATTTTCCCTTCACCACAACGTCCTTCACTTCGAATTCTTTCTTCTTTTTGATAACTCAGTACAAAGGAGGCTGTTATCTTGGCCAGCCCAACCTCTCATCTCCTGTTCCAGGCTGCCACGGCATCAGCAGCCTCTCAAGGCGAGCGAGCAGCTCATAGTTAGCTGTAATGGATCGCCACTGCTCGGTGCTGTTATTTTCGCCCAGAGGCCACAGAGGCAGTTTGCCTTGTGGCCTCTGTTAACTCAACTCATCCATCAGCTACATTTCCAGTCCACGTGGGTGACGCTCGGGGAGCCACAGAGGACCAGGAACACTACTCTTCATTACTATACAGCGCCATGAAGATGGAAAACTCTACTCTTGCACCAAAACAGCCAACAGTGTCCTAAAAACAAGTTACTGTCAAATCTTTTAGCACTTTCCCTCCTGTTGCCATGCAGACAGGAGACACAGTATCATTTGGATGGATTTCAGGGTCACAGCATGCAGGATTCAGACTCAAGGTATTGGATGATGAAACTGGAAAAATGCACCCACCAGTTTTCTGAGCAGGTGCGAATAGCACCAGAATGGCGGCATATCTCCCTGCTAATTGTGCTAACACTTCACTGAGATCTTCCTCTCCACCCACAGCCCTGTGCTGTCTTAACTTCCCAAGCATTCACGAAAACCTGATCCTGCTTCTCCCACTCATGTTGACGGCGGATTAAAGAGAACAGATTGCAGAACAACTTAAGCAGCTCCTCTGTCACTGTGCTGTAAACAAGGGCTTCTCCTGCTGAGGTGAATGCCAAAAAAATGCTGTTTTAAGATGCGACTGAGAATAGCGACAATAGAGAATATAGTCTTGGACTTTGCATTTGTGTGTTTGCAGGAGCTGATGTGTTTTGTGTGTGTTTGTTGTTTAGTTGGAGCAGAGCCAGATAGAGAAAGATGTCCTCAAGCTCAACACCTATGTGGCCTTGTATGGCTTCGCAGCCCAAGAGAGCCACGACTTGGAGATAAGGTTGGTTCTCCCATGTGCACTTTTACACACATGACACTCTAATACAAAAAATACAACTGTCATTACCCAGCACAGCACCTGGCCTGGAACTGCAGATGAAATATCACCAGCTGATTGACTGTGACAGGCCTGTAATAATTTCTTTTGATGCATTTTTCTGAGAAGTAAACAGAGGCTGAGTCTCACATACTGTAAGCTCACTTCTTTCGTGAAATTGGATTTAAATCTTCTGAACAACACAAATTGGATCCAACTCTTACTGATTCAAACATGCATTTTTGTCCCCAAAGGTCACCTACAAGGCAAAATGTAAAGCACAACAAGTTACTCGGCTCATTTCATCTTTGAAACCAATCTGCTCCAGTTGCAGCTCCTAGATATTACACTTTGTAATGATGATAATTAGTTGTAATTATTTAGACAACTACTTTTTGCATCTTACTCAGATAATTAATACTATAATTATAATATACTGATTAACTGCCTCATTATTTATTAATTGATTCTTGTCACTTGTCCTGTTGCCTTTTGTAATTGCAATAATAAGAAAATCTGTAATTTATGTTTTAGAAAACATTTTTTAAAAATTTTCTTTTCACATACAAAGAAATTGCAAAGAGGTTGCCTGCTTCTTGTCTATATCTTTTCTCCATTTACCTGATATAATTACTGCAGTCAGAGCAGCAAAGGTTACAATATACTAGAATGGAGTGTCAGCAGGAACTAATTAGTGTCCTCTTTTTAGGTAATGCTCCTCAAAGACTTATTACTCTGGAGTGGCCTCATTAATGGTACCTGTGTGTGCCGCAGATGTCTATTAATATAGAGTCGGCCACGTGTCTTTTTAGATTTAGCCTGAGAGAGATCGACAGTCTTTGGAAATTTCATGAGACCATTTATATCCCCCACGAGGCTCTGACAGTGTGCCAGTGACAAAGATGGGATATGCTGGTTTTACTAGATTTATTGCGGTTGAAATGATGAGACATTTTTCATGGAAGTAGGTACCTGCGTAATTTAGAAGATGGGCTGAAGAGACCTGCTGCTGCACAAAATCACACTTTGCTCTAAAATGAGGAACAAATGTAGAAGCCACTAGTGATGGAAAAAGTTTTCAGTCTCTTCTGAGAGTAGTAATAGTAAACCACCAAAATACAAGTTCTTTATTTAAAATGTGAGAAAAATTGAAGTACATGCATTTGTGAAATGTGTTTAAAGTATCAAAATGTTGCATGACATCTCGAGGAGGAGCATTTAAATTGGGCTTTATAGCCAAATATAGCATTCAAACTGCAGTACTGACGTGACCCAAGAGAGTAGCTTGGTAGCAGACGTTCATATTTATGTCATAAGGCTCAACATCACTACAAACAACTTCAGAGCAAAGCTACATTTAGTTTCCAGCTGCTTCAGCTAGCTGTGTGCTGTGTCGGTTTTTAGCTGATTAATGGCGTTCTTTTGGAAATTTGTTTGAAGATAAAAGGCCTTTCTGCTTGGTTTTGGGCTTCAGAGGGTTAAAAGGGAGGTTTTTCTTCCCACTGCTGCCAGAGTGCCTGCTTAATGTCGGACGTCTGGATTTGCAGGGTTTCTCTCTTATATAATTTATCTTGAGTATAATATTGCATGGTCTTGATCTTACTGTGTGAAAGGCCCTGAGAAGATTTAACCTTCCTGCTGCACATACAGCCAACAGCCAGCACAAAGAATTCCAACACAGAAAAATAAATGCAGTGCACTTGGTAGCATAGTGTGACAGATTTCGAACGCATTCTGTGAGTTCAATCGTTGATGTCCGGAGGTGTTTGGCTGCAATTAGCCACTAAGTAAAACCATCACCTCATGTGACACTGATTGGTCTGCAGCCAGAACTGACACACAAGGTGGAGTCCAATAGTTTGTGAAGCTTAGGAAGGTTTCCTAACTGGGTAATATGACACAGGGGTATCCAAGTTGCAGCCGCGTGATCTAGCCTCATTCTTTTTAAAATGGTGAATATTGATTGAGTTGACCGTGTTTAAAATCTGTGATCATAACATTACTTTCTGAGCCAAAAATTGTTAAAGAGGGGTGGGGTCGTGTCGATTTTTGCATCGTTTTCTTCACATCGATCTGTGGAGCAACGTTTGAGGTGTTGTAACTGTAGAGTCCTGACATTTTGCAGGTTTATTGATATGTACACAACCCTGCTTTGATAGAATAATACAAACCGGCACTTCATTGCTTCACATATGGACGTGAAGACAACAGCTCAAAAATCGAATGTTTTACTCAAAAATGAATGTTACTTGTGACCCTAGATTTTACACATCTTGCTTAATTACATAAATATGCAGAGAAAAAAACGTCAGACAAATACAAGATGGTCAGGCATCAACTTTTTTGAATATTTGTTGAATTGAGGTGGAATGACTCGGCCTTGATATGAGCTGGAGTTCTGTAAATGCTAAGGAAATGTGCTTTTTTCATGATTTCCTTATATCATGCAGCACAGGATGCACAGTCGCACCTTTACAAAATAAAAGGCTAAGTACCGTCTGATTGTCTTTTTTCTAAATCCTTATGAATTCTCCTTCACATCTTTTCTTGATGTTTTCCATCGAGGTCAAGGAAAACTGTTGAGAAAAAGACATTTATCCATTATTTGACTATTCAACTGCTAACCATGCTTTCATTTTAACTGGCAGAGAGTTGTGCACCTGTGTTTTCCTTGCTGTAAAAAGCTGTTACTGCCCATCAATCCAGCATATGCACAAGCTTAAATTAATTTGTGAAATAATTAAGTTATATGAGGAATGTTATAACATCATTAGCAGACAGTGATTTTCATGCACAAATATTGCAACAGTAATTTAAAGCCTGTCTGGCCTGTCTTATTAACTCAAGACTTATTGCAATCTGCGACTCAGTGTCCAGATTTTGTTCCCTGTCTTAACCGTGATTGGTAGAGCAGCATCTGCAACAGACTTTGAAGAAGGCCCTCAGGAACGGGAACATCCATCATGAACAGTCCTTCAGCATAAGTAGCCATTTGTTCCAGGTTCTCGCTGAAATCTTTCGAGGATTTAAGGATAAGAGCGCACTTGATCTCTCCCTCTCTTTTCAACACACACAGATACACTCATGAGTCCTTCCTCTCTCTTTGGTAGAGGAAAAACCTCACTTGTCAGACTTCATTTGTAATTTACTGACTTCTTCCTCAAAGACTCCCTGTCCAGCAATACCTTTATTTCAAATTTCCCCTCTTATGAAAGTCTACATCAAGGCTTTTTCCTCCTCTGAGACTGACTGCAGGCAGTAATCAACACATCAAACACAAACACATCGAGTGAATCTGAGAGAAAAAATGGAATCCTTAATCAAAAGGTTCCATTTTCGTTTAAAGGGAGAAAATCCGGTTTGTGATTAATTTCACTCGCCGCCACATGCTCTGATTATATGATTACTTTGGATGTAGTGATTGTAATGATGATGAGTTCTGCTTTTTTAAAATATCAGCTTCAGAAAACCCACATCTCTTTTTAGTTGTTTGATTTTCTCACTTTTTCATATTTAGATAGATTTCAACACAGTATTTGGTGTAGAGACTCACTCGGTGCACT